>NW_022436944.1:41900122-41975234 GCF_009761245.1 Sapajus apella | reverse complement strand
TGTGTGTGTGTGTATATATATATACACACACATATATATATATATATCTATATATATTTATATATATATTATAAATATATATATATCTTATATGTGTGTGTGTTTGTGTGTGTGTATACATACATACATATATATATATATATATATATATATCCATCCCCCTCTTGTTTATACATAAAAAGGAAGTATCCTGTGTACCTTGTTTTGCATATTGTTTTATTTATCATATATTGATTCTCATTCTTTTTATTTTATGGCTAGATAGTATTCTAATGCAGGGACATATGGTTTATTTTGCTGGCCTTTAAAAAATGTTATTTCTGTTATTTTACTAGTAAAAACAATGATTATTATAGGGCATAATAATTCTTTGTTACATGGACACACGTATCTATCTACAGAAGTGGGATTGCTGTCCCAGCACTTTGAGAGGCCGAGGAGCAGGGATAACTTGAGGTCAGTTGTTCGAGACCAGCCTGGCCAACATGGTGAAACCTTGTTTCTACTAAAAAACACAAAAATTAGCCAGGTGTGGTGGCGAGCACTTATTACCCAGTTACTCAGGAGGCTGAGGCAGAATTGCTTGAACCCAGGAGGCGGAGGTTGCAGTGGGTCAAGATCATGTCACTGCACTCCAGCCTGGGTGACAGAGCAAGATTCTGTCTCCAAAAAAAAAAAAAGAAGAAGAAGAAGAAGAAAAGTGGGATTCTGGGGCAAGGCATATTTAATTCTTATGTTTATTGCCAAAATTACCTATGGAAACTTTTTATTGATCAATTTCTACACATATTTCTATCATTAAAAAGTAGAATAACTGTTTTTAAACTGATATACTGCCTTGAAGACCTCTTAGAGAATGGAGTTTTAGGATAGAACAATATGAAACAGCTTCCTGCTTTTTTTGTCCTTGCTCTCCCTTCCCCAGTAGACTTCTCTATTTCACATCTATTGTGCTAATTCCGTATGGATGTTAGTCTCATTATTCAAAAAAGCAGTGGTGCCATAAAATTGAAAGATGACCTGTGTTTTGCAAATGGGGATAAATGCAACAAGAAGAATGCACTTTGTAAGTGAAATTTTATCCTTCTGCTTCAAAACCAGAAGGTTGATCCTTGAGAGATCTCGTAAGGCAGTTAGAAAACCAAAGGTAGTTTTAAATACTGTTGGAAATTTTCTTTTTAAAAAGTCAATGGGCATTAAGAGGCAAAAGCACATTTGTATTATTCCACATTTCAGTGGTTCTTCTATTTCCAATTCCATATTCTTCTTTTTAAAAATCATTTTTATTTAGCACACAATAGTCTTGGAAATAATTTGGAATATCTATAGCATGTATGGTAAAAAAGGAAGATGTCACATTTATTAAGGAAACAAAATTTCTAAGCAGAAGTGATGTCATCATCTATTGAGCTCTTGAGCTGTTTACAAGCATGCACTCATTTACTCCTTAAAGTAAGGCTGTTATTTTAATAACTAGATGTCATTATCTCTATTTTACAAAACACGACAATTTCAGGAAGCTTAGAAGGTTAAGTTTCTACCAAGTAGGAGGGAAATAGATTGAAAATGTCATGCAAATAATTCAGTCCAAGACTTTCTGAGTAGAGGACTTAAGTGCCAAAATGCTGATGCTCCCCTTTGGTATCTTTTGTGCAGCTACAATTCTTGGAATTCCACTTCTGTGGAATCTTGGTAGTACGGACATTTATATAAAGTAGAGGTGCTCATTTTCCCAGCCCTTGCTGTTAGAGTCTTCAGGACGATCACAGCAAACCCTGCTGTTGTATGAGCAATACTGAAAACCCAATCCTACAGGACAAGGCAACCAATCAGTATTTCTCTTGTGTGGGAGAGATATTCTCCAGTTACCTGCTATCTCTTTGTACTATGCCTTACAGTTCCCAGGGATGTGAGTTAAGTGAAGGAAAGCCATCAATCACGGCACTTAATGATATGCTAATTAGGAATGCTATGTAGAAATCAGTCTAATGTCCTAATTTACATCCCCTCTGTTCATTGAGCCATTTAATGTTCTCCCCCATCCTATTAACTGTGTAGGCATTTTGTAATATGTAATAGAAGAATTTTATATATAGATGGCACCTAGGAATCACATCTGACATCTTTATATGTAAGTATATCACCTTATATACTTCAGCTTATGTTTAAGATTGAAAAAATGAAGATTCATAAATTTAATTGCCTAGCCCAAATAAGCAACCAGTAGTGAGTGGTACAGCTAGGGCCACCTAGAATTCAGGTATGTTGACTACTTTCTAGTACTGTTTGCTTTCCTAGGAATGTAAGGGATGGTCATTGGTTCATCATCTTAATATTTCTTCACAACACATCTAGGAGACGAGTATTTTCCTTTTTATTTTACAGATGAAAATTAAAAATGACATTGTTACTTTCCCAATGTCATATAGTGTGGAGGAACAAGAAGTTGAATCTCTGCTCACCGGATTCAAACCTCCAGCCTACCAATTTTTGCATTAGATTTGAATGTAGGTGGATCTCTGCACTTGGCTAAGTCTAAATGAGTTCAAAGATCCCTCCCAGCCCTAAAATTTTCTGATCCTACATAGCTGTGGAGATAAAAGGGTAGAACTTGTTGGAGTGATAAATCACTGCAGCGCACACGAGTCCCAAAGGCATGATCAAGTCTCCCTCATTCCATTCCTCACTGTCAGCAGTGTGCATCATTTATCTCTAGTAAATGCAATAATCATCCCTAATGAGTTTCCTGACTTGAGTCCCTTATGCTTCCACCTCAAACAAAACTTGGCTGTCCCATGGCATAGCTACAGACAGGCTAATCCCACAACACATAGACACATATGAAAATGCCTCCAGTGGTTCTTATTTTCTGATATGTAGGGTCCAAATTTCTTATCTAGGTGATCAGCCAAAACAGCCCAGGTTTTGGCTCAAATTTACCATGAAGTTTTATTTTTACAAAACTCCCCTTACCTCAATCTCACGTCCAGCCCTGTAGAATAATTCCTCATGTCTTAACTTTCTGTGTCTTTATCTTATGTTGTCCATCTTACTTGATACAGATTTTCCCCACTGTATTTCCAAAAATGTAAGCACTCATTTTTATTCAGTTGGTCTCTTCTGTCCTTTAAATAATTTGTATAAGAGCATATAAATCTCACAAATTCATCAATAAGGTTCATTGCAAATGGCACCTTCTTTAGGATGACCATCTAAAATAAAAGGTTTATTAAAAAGAAAAAAGATTATAAAAAGAGTAATTATACTTTTCTCTGAATTTTTATGTTTCTCAAACATATCTGAAAAAACCCTGAATGTTCTAGGTTTTCTATTGCCTAGACTAGATCTACTTAATCAGAGTCTTCATGGATAGAGCCCAGGAATCAGTATTTTCACAAACTCCTCCCTAATTTAATATCACAATATTGTTGGCTCTCTGTAAATTAATGTATAAACATCATGCAACTGCATTCAAAATACTAGTAGTATTTGATCTTGAACTAGAAAAAATGATATTCCAATTTATCTGAAAGAAGAAACATAAGTGGATTTCTCTGAAATTATAAAAAATGAATGTTCTGCCAGGGGAAACATATTCTGAAATATACCAAAAGAACATAATAATTAAATAATTTGGTCTTGAATAATAGACAAATACAAAAACCATATTAGAATATTAAGAAGTAAATCTCAATACTTTTGTATATAGGGATTTAGACTATGATAAAAAGTGATATTTCAATTCGTTGGTGAAAACAGAAACTCTTAAATAAATAGAGACAACTGGATATACATTTAGACAAATAAAGAAAGAAAGTGGATTCCTATTTAACTTTGTCTTTTCAAACAATGGTGCTGAAACCAGTGGAAATCCACGTGAAAAAAAATGAACTTAGACAAAGACCTTATACCCTTCACAAAAGGTAATTCAAAATGGATCACAGACATAAATGTAAAATGCAAAACTATAAAAGTCCTGGACAATAACATAGGAGAAAACCTAGATGATCTTGGATTTGGTGATGACTTTTTAGATACAATGCCAAGCCATGATCCAAAGAAGGAATTGATAAGCTGGACTTCATCAAATTTTAAAATATTCTGCTGTGAAGGACACTATAAAGAAAAGAGTGAAGCCACAGACTGGGAGAAAATATTTGCAAAAAATTTTTCTGATAAAGAATAGAATTGTCATCCAAAATATACAGAGAACTCTTCAAGGTCAAGAATAAGAAAACAAAAAACCTGACTAAAAAGTGGGCCAAAGACTTTAACAGACACTTCACTAAAGAAGACATACAGAGAGAAAACAGGAATATGAAAAGGTGTTCCACATCATGTATTATTAGAGAAATGCAAATTAAAACAAGAACAAGATATTACTGCACACCTGTCAGAATAGTCAAAATCCAGAACATTGACAACACCAAATGCTAGCTAGAGTTTGGAGCAACAGAAATTCTCATCCATTGCTGCTGAGAATACAAAATGGTATAGGCACTTTAGAAGACAGTTTGGCAAAACTAAACTTTCTTACAAAACTAAACTTATTTTTACCATATGATCTAGGAATCATCTTTCCTGGTATTTACCCAAAGAAACTGAGAACTCGTGTCTACATAAAAACCTGAACACGGATGCGTTGTCAATGAAAATGCACTTCGTAATAACAAACTGTAAATAAAAATAATAGAATATGTCTAGTCGTTCCCTGAACTTTATTCATAAGTGCCAAAACTTGGAAGCAACTAAGATGCTCTTCAGTAGGTAAATGGACTAACCGTGGTATATCCAGACAATGCTATATCATTAAGCACTAAAAATAAATGAACTGCCACGTGATGAAAGACACGATGGGACATTAAATGCATATTAGCAAATGAAAGAATCCAATCTGAAAAGGCTGCATACAGTATTATTCCAACTACAGTTGACCTTTGAACGACATGAGTTTGAATTATGTGGATTCATTTATGTGTGGTTTTCTTTTCAACCAAATTCATATTCAAAATATATTATTAGTGGGATTGCCAGAGGTTATGGGAGGACAAGGGATTAGTAGGCAGAACACAGAGGACTTTTAGCACAATGAAACTATTCTGTATGATACTATAATGACAGATATGACATTATACATTTGTCCAAACCTACATAATGTACAACACCAAGAGTGAACCTTAATGTTAATGTACTCCATAAACTCGGGCTAGTTATGACATGTTAATATAGATTCATCAGTTGTAACAAATGTACCACTGTGGTGGAGGTTTTTGATGACAGGCTCTGAGTGTGTGAAGGCAGTGGATATATGGGAACTCTGTGTTTTCCCATTCAGTATGGCTGTGAGCCTAAAACTGGTCTAAAAATCTATTTTAAAAAAGAAAATAAACAAACACCTTACATATAAAGAAATATGCATTTTCAATTAAAATGCACTTTGTAATAACAAAATGTAAATAAAAATAATAGAATATGTCCAGTCATTCCCTGAACAGATTGGTAAATTTTTAAGAACTGAACAAATGTTTGAGTGTTGGGTGTGGGAAGGGCCATTCTTAAATACAAATGTGTGAAGGGAATACATTTTTGCAAACTCTGCACAGTGACTTCATCATATTTATATATGCATATATCTTTTACAGCACATACCCTTTGCCCTAATAAGCTTTTAATAGGAATATACTGTAATTCCCAAAAGGTCACTTAGATATATCATTAAGGATATTAATGCAATGTTAGTTTTTAAGGCACAAACTGGAAACAACAAAAGTGAACATCAGTAGGAAAAGCATTAAGTAAAATTAAGAGACATCCAAAATGCTGGACTAGGGTGCAGCCATGAACGAAAAAGGAAAAAAATCTACACTGTAACAGCAAGTAATGAAAACAAGACCCAAAATGAGAAAGAATCCTTTGGGGAGGAAAACACTTAAGAAGGCTTTTTGATAGCTACACTGCTATAAGCATGTGTGTTTCTAAAAAGAAAGGTAAGAACTCATGAGCAGTTGTTAGACTTGGAAGCAGGACTTACACTCTCTTTTCTTTTATATCATCGTGTGAGGATAGAAAGTGCCACTGGGTCAGGGGTTCAGGTCTCCTTTGTTCACTGCACTATCCTTAGCATTAGACAGTACCTGGTGCATAGCGGATGCTTAAAACTGTACGCGGAATGATTGTTTACTTTTTTTCCTCATCAAGGGTTAGTTATCTGGCAACGGATTATGAACCACTTTTTTGTTTGGTTGTTTGTATGTCTCTGCATTTACAAGGATAATAAATGTATTCATTTAAAATCATTTAAATATGTGCAAAATCTTCCCTAGTGCTTCTTTTGCCCAGACAGTGTTGGAGAGCATAGTTGGGCATCCTCTTTTCCTCTTTGGGAACTGTTTCAGATTCCAGGTCAGATGTTTGTGGTTAAGGCTCATCTGTGTTTTTGGGTTGCAGACTTTTCAGAGTCATTGCTGGTATAGTGCTGAGCAATGATTTTGATTCTATGTTCTGTGATCATGCTTTTCACTCCTACTTCTTGTGTCTATTAGGTGAAAGACCATGGTCAAAGCCTTGGATGCATGTGTCTGTTTCTTCGTAAGGCTGTTCTTAGATAATTTGTGTAGTTTGTATAATCTAATGTTAGTTGCACATAAAACAGAGTTAGATGGTAGTATTCTATTGTCTAGCAGGAAGTGTTATGGTCATTAAAAGATAAGTGCATGAAGGAAGAATGAATAAATGTATGAATGAAGTTCATGCATTGTGAAAGCAGGTCTGGAGTAGGTTGCTCCTGCATTTCAGCAACTCTGGAGAGAATTTAATAAAAAGTCATTTGGTGATTTATTTCAAACTGGGTATACAATTAATCCCCTTCTAGCTATAAGGAGCTGAGTTAGAACTATAGGCCTAGTTTCTGGCAGATATCTTGAGTGATGTCATCCTTCTGGGTTCTTAAGGTATTCTTTCTTTTTTGCCCTGGCTTTCTGGGGTTTTACTCTCTTTCTAAACCTCTCATTTTCTTTCTGAGTCAGATTTCCCACCTAGTCAATTGACAGCCCAATTCAAGATTGGATTCTGAGAGATTACAGAAACCCAGTCTAGTAAGCCACTGGGTGAGCCCAAGACCTTATCTTTAAAGTACTTTGTTGGGAGAGAAAAACCTCAATTCTAGTAGAGTTCCTCAGAGTTGATAAGACTGCCAAAGTCCTTAAGTCACACTGCCTTCCACTGCTTGTAGAAATGACAGTTTTATCTTTAAAGACAGTGGAGTGGGAAGATAATCCATTTTCACTGTGGGTTATAAAATAAGTGTTGCTTCTTAATCTTAAAATAGCTTGAATGAGGGCCTTTTAACCAATGACTAGCAAATCAATATTTAAAGAAATATGCCTTAATCAGCCATTTGATTTTAGGGTTTTATTGTTTTTAAAATTTCCGTTGCTTATATGTCTTTATGCCTTAGGGTGTAAGGAATACTTGAATACTTGTAACTTTGATTTTGCCATCAGTAAAACCAGAATGGTAGAAGACCTCTTGCTCACCCTTCTTTAATCTTTGCCAAAGAGAGTTTCTCAGCATGAAATGAAATAGGATTTTTATTTCTGTACTCAGAATAGCGGCATTACAGAACAATGGTTACGAGCATAACAGCAAAGACATTCAAATATTTTACCAGTAGGTTCCTTGCATATGTGCTGAATTCTGCCGTGTTCTATGCACCGACTCAGACTTTAAAGGTGAATCAGTGAACAAAACCAAGAAAGATACCTCCACTCAAAGAATTAACATTTTCCTAGGAAGAGACAGTTATACAACAAATATAATTAACACATGAAGTCTATAAAATGTTAGAAGGTAATGAGTGCCATGACTGCAAAGCTATGTAGGGGTGGGTTGACTGGCAGGAGTGGGCCTCATTAGGAAGGTAACATTTAAACCAAGATTTCAATGCGTTGGCCTTCCTCTGCCCCTCACTAGCTGAGTACCTTGGGTATGCTCCTGACCATATTCCCTCACCTATAAAGTGACAAAAATACGTAGCTTGTTTCGCGATTGTAGGAATTAACTGCACTAACCTTGGAAAAGCAATGATACAGAGTAGATTCTCAGAAAGTTGTAGGGTTTCTATTGCTTATTTTATCGTCACAAATTCAGATGGCCTCAACTTCTGTTTAAAAAAGTGAGTAAACAAGTTTTTTTTTTTTTTGAAAAATAACAAAGATGTTTATTTTTAACCTTTCTTAATTCCTAGTGAGTCCAGATAAACAATACATTCCGCAAGTGCTGCCTTAGCCATGTCAAACACAATTTTACAAATGGGGAAAAAAAAAAAAGATAAAAAACTACCTCCAGTAAACAAGTTTTTAAATTGAATGCCTTTATTTCTTTAATAGTGGATATGTATCCTGTGATAGTGTTACTTAGGTCTTGAATCTCTGTGTTCTGGTAAAACGTAGGATTTTCGTTTTCTATAACCTGAATCTGGTAGAGAAAATGCCACCACATTTGTTGTATTTCTGGGGTGGGCATCTGTTTTTTCTTTTCTTTTCTTTTTCTTTCACCTTTTATAATATTGGGGAAACTACCTGGGACCTAAGACGAGCACTATCAGCTGTGATGCATCAAGACCAGAAGGAAGCACATGGCTGGGTGACAGATATGTGAGCCAGGACTCAAAGGGGTTTGTCTGAGCCAGAGGAACTGATTGAAGACAACCAGGTCATAGACCCAACGTCCAAAAGTGGTGAAAGCTCACACAGGTATGAGGAATGGGGGAGAAGACAGAAAAATCTGGTGGATGAGACCAAATATACTGCAGATACACTGTAGAAGGCAGCGAGGGTCACTTACAAGCTCTAGGACCTTTGTTCAGTGCCAGCAGGCTTCAAAATTGGTTTGAAACATGGAGAAAATGATCTGATCTCCTTTGTGCGGAAGTTGGCAAAAGAATCTAGGTCATATTGGGGGCAGAATTCAGAGAGAATGTGAGATGTGAGACATGGAATGTTCATGGGCCTGAGAATGCTGCTTTTTGAGGAAAAGCAACCCTGAATCTCAGAGGCCACCATGGCGCACACGCCTTATCTCTGGCCCACCTGGCAGCTCAACCGAATTACAAGTTTCTCTAGCGGGAGGAGCGCAGAGTCCTGAGAACCAGGCCTGGGCCTGCTCTGTGGGTCCATTGCATTTCCTGGGAATGAGAAGAGCAAGGCAAACAGGACAAAAGCACTAGACAGTGGTAAGCACTGGCAGTTTTCAAGGGCCAAGGGGAGAGAGGAAAAGAGAAGAGGGATGGATACAAACATCCTAGAAAATGTCTATTGTTCACACAGTGGTGCTGGAAGAAGAGGTTTTATTCAGAGCTGCTAGTTGTTTTATTCAACCATAGGGGAGGGAAATGCTATTGTAAAGCATGTCTGTTAGAAACAGCAACTTTGCTGGGGTCTGCCATTGACATGCTTTACTTGTCCCCTTTGGGACTGAGCGCCACCCCTCCTGCTGCTCTGCTATGTGTTTGCAAATCCCTCTCTCTACTTTTTTTTTTTTTTTTTTTTTTTTTTGGTGAGGCTGGGTCTCACTCTGTCTCCAGAGTGCAGTGGCACGATCTCGGCTCACTGCAACCTCCACCTCCCAGGTTCAAGCGATTCTCCTGCTTCAGCCTCATGAGAAGCTGAGACTACAGGCATGTGCTACCACGCCCGGCTAATTTTTTGGTAGAGATGGGGTTTCGTCATGTTGGCCAGGCTGGTCTTGAACTTTGACCTCAGGTGATCCACCCACCTCGGCCTCCCAAAGTGCTGGGATTAAGCCAGTGAGCCACCGCGCCTGGAGGCAAATACCTCTTTAAGATAGGATACTTTTACAGTTCTGACTTATAATGTGAGACTTGGCTCCAGACTCCATGACGATCTTTATAAAATAAAGTGGAGAGGCTTTGTGGATTTATAAATGTATCTTTTCCATAAAGTGAATCATTTCACTTGCATAACTTAAAATAGTCTGAATTGGTATTACTATCATTGCTGAGGGATTTAAGAATCAAAAATATTTTAAAGTAAATCAGGTAGCCTATCAAATAGGATTTTCTTGTCCTCGTTTTGATTATTAAACCTCAAAGAAGCTCAAAGCAAAAAAAAGTTACCTTTTTATATTTAATGATGGGGATTTTCCTCTGTGTGGAGTCATGTTTAGAATCTGCCAAATGTTGACGCTCTCTTTGCTGGACTATTTCTTTTTATAACCATGGGAAGTCTATTTTAGACCATCGAGAGACAGAGCCTGTCCAAAGATTTTAGTTGCCCTTTCTTCATATCAAATGAAATGTCCATCAGTATTCTAATCTCACCCACTCTGCTTCAGCTGTGTACCTGAAGGCAGGAATCTTAAAGGGGCTAACTGGTCCCCAGTCTTGGAACCTGCAGAGTAAGTACTGATGCTGGCTGAGACCTTCTAGGGGACTCATAGGCGACCAAGATAGCAATGGAGGGGGCGAGTTAGTTATGCCCCTTTCTAGGGATATAAAGCACAAGAGTATGTTTTCAAATAAACTCTGCCCACTAGAAAAGAAAAAAAAAAAAAAAGGTGTTACAACTTTCTTTTACTAATGAAAAATATTTTTAAAAAAATTAAAAGAAGTTCTAAGCAAAGCATGTCATTTAGCACATGGGCATATGCTATTTATCTCCCTGCTCCGTGATCAAGATAATCTTACAGGAAAAAGGTAAAAATAATTGCATGGTTGCAATCATGGACTTTTGGTCTCTATATGAAAATCTTTCTATGAACCTCCTTTTCTTCCCAAACCCCACTACTACCCTAACATAGAAGGTCTTCACATTAAATGTCAGAGGACTCATGGGGCAAACATATTGTTAACATATCCAATCAGAAATATGTTCTACATTTATAGCTATACAGAAAGAAATGGGCCTTGATGACTTCTCCAGGCCACTCTTCTCAAACTGGAATGTGCAGCAGAATCACTCAGAGGACTTGTGAAACACAGATTGCTGTCTGACCCCAAGAGCTCCTAGCTTCAGATTCAGTACATCTGAGGTAGGGTCTGAGAATTTGCATTTTTTTGAGACAGGGTCTTGTTCTGTTGTATAGGCTGCAGTGCAGTGGCACAGTCAAAGCTCACTGCAGCCTTGAACCTCTGGGCTCAAGAGATCTTCCCGTCTCAGCCTCCTAAGTAACTGGGACTACAGATGTCTACCTCCACACCTGGATAGCATTTAAATTTTTGTAGAGGCCGGAGTCTCACTATGTTGCCCAGGCTAGTTTAGAACTTTGGGGCCCAAGGGATCCTCCTGCCTCAGCCTCCCAAAGTACTGGGATTTGAGTCACTCCATCTGGCCAGAATTTGCGTTTCTAACAAGTTTAAATGATGATGGTGATGTTCTAGGGACTATATGAACAGCTATTATAGGCCAGTGGCTCTCAAGCTTGGCTGCACATTTGAGTCACCTAGGGAAAGTTTTTGAAGTTCCGATGTCAGGGCCATAACCCCAATCAAATTAAATTAGATTCTCTGGAAGGGAGAACTGGGCATTAGTATTTTTTCAAGATCCCACACTGGATGATTCTAGTGGGCAGCTAAGTTTCACAACCACTATTCTAGGTCCATTCTTCTTTCTTATTTTTCAAATGAAAAGAATATAGGTCAAAGAAGTGAAATCATCTGAGGTCATACAGCTAGTTATGAGAGAGAATTCTCCTGATTATCTGTGTTGATGGCTGATGTTATATCTGAGTTCTTCTTAGTTTAAGAGAATTTAAGCAAGAAGCACACAGCAAAAGAGATGCAGCATAATTTATTGCAAAGGAAAAAGAATATTTTGTAAGTTAGATGCAGAATAAACATTATACCCTGAGTCGAGGGTTCAGGCCAGGCTGCTCCTAAGGATGGGACAGCAAAGACTGACAGTAGACAGTCTTATGTGATTATTCATAGGGGGGTGGAAAGAATAAGCATGTTTGGGGTGGTCCTCTGGGAGCACATGTGCAGTAGCTATATATGCTTGTTCATACATCATATGTCTCATCAGGAGACATATGTCTCATAAATCTCTACCCAGGAATGTGTTTTTTACTATTAAAATGAGCAAAGGGTCAGTTTGAGGACTGGTAAAATTAAAGTGTGCATGCTCTCTACAGAGGAAATTCCCTCCTGAAAATAGCTTTGCTTGAATGAGCTCAATTACAGTGCAAATACTGAGGCTTATTGTGTTGGCTGTACAGTCCCCAGGGTTGCTGTGTCCAGAGAACATGGCCACTTCTTTGACTACCTATTCTGCCTCATCTGGACCAGGACACTTTTACTACATGACGCTTCTTACCAGTATGCCTGGATTTAAAATTTCATAACAAGTGTGTAATATGAACACCTGGGATCTTATTAAAATTCAGATACTGATTGAGGTCTGGGGTGGCATATGAGACTCTGCATTTCTGATAAGCCCTCAGGTTTTGCCAGTACAGTTGGTTTACACACTATACTTTGAGTATCAAGGTTGAAATGTACCTTTGCCTGGGCTTTATCCATACTGTATTTTAAATGCAAACGACAGAAGCCATGGGCCCAAATACAAGGTAATAGCTACTACAAGGAAAATTATCATATCTTAGGCACTATATTAGACTAATTTGTAGCCATTTAAAGTTTTACAAGTTTTCGAATAATTTTGCTTCATTAATTTTTGGGGTTAGAATTTTAACAATTTTTAAATTTTTAACTAGGTGCTGAAGGTACAGTTTTAAGTTTCGAAAAAAATTAAGAATTGATTTGGAGATAAATAAACCCTACAGTGCTGATCTTTTTTAAAAATGGATTCAATTGTGTTTGTCAGTTTGGCCTGAACATTCTCCAGTCGGGTTGAGAAGCAAATACTTGAATAATTTTAGTTTTTATTTTTCCAGGTTTCATATGTAGGAGAAGGTAGTACAGAAGTGAGGTTGTGATTGTGGCCTCTGGAATTTGCATGTCTGGGCTCAAGTCCAGACTTTGCCACTAACAAACTATTTAGTTATTTAATTAATAGTTAATCTTGATGAAATTGCATTTTCTCATCTATAGAGATAAAGGCACCTGCGTTGTAGGATTTTTGAGAGGATTAAATAAGACAATATGTGTAAAGTTCTTAGCAAATATCCAAGCACTTTGTAAGTGCTTAGATAAATACTGGCTTTCATTGTTATCATACCTTGTTGGCTGGTGGCTACAGCTGGCTGACTAATGTAGACACCAGTGGTTCCCAGAACTTAGTCTTCTCACTGGGCTTTCAGGAATGTCCCTGGAAGGGTTTCTCAGGAGACTGAGTAAGAACCGTTCTTCATATCAACCCCAGGGGATCAAATTGCAGAGTACAGTCTGAGTAGGAACCACAGAAGGATTGGTCAGAGGAAACTTGGAAAAGGATTTCAAGAAAGCTCCCAGTGGGCTTGCCTAGAGGGCCCATATGGCTTACTTCTGAAATATATCATGTAGATTCATTTGTGGGAGGCATGTGGCAAGCAACCCTATTCACTTTTTATTTAGCCTAGTGATTTAAAAAGTGCAGTCCCATCACCAGCAACAACAGAATCACCTGGGGGCTTGATAGAAATGGAAATTCACTGGTCCCTCCCCAGAGTTACTGAATTTGAAACTTTGAGGTGCAACTCACTAGTCTGTATTTTAAAGAGGCGTCCTGATGAATCTGATGCAAATGAAAATTTGAGAAGCTTTGCTATCAGAATGTATTAGTCCACTTTTTATGCTGCTGATAAAGACATACCCAAGACTGAGTAATTTATAAAGAAAAAGAGGTTTAATGGACTCACAGTTCCACATGGCTGGGGAGGCCTCACAATCACGGCAGAAAGTAAAAGGCACATCTTACAGGGGAGCAGACAAGAGAGAATGAGAACCAAGAAAAAGGAGTTTCCCTTTATAAAACCATCAGATCTCATGAGACTTATTAGCACAAGAAAAGTATGGGGGAACCGCCCCATAATTCAATTATCTCCCACTGGATGCCTCCACAACACATGGGAATCATGAGAGCTACAATTCAAAATGAGGTTTGGGTGGGGACACAGCCAAACCATATCAAGTCATAAGCAATTCTGAAGGATTTTAACCAGAAGAGTGACATGATGAGGCTTTGTATTTTGTCAAGATTACGCTGGCAGAACTATTAAGCATTAATTCCAATCCCTGTATCAAGGACCTCAGAGAGAAACAAGAAGTCATCACAAGGGATGTGAAAATCCCATATGAGTTCCAAATACTCTGTAAGATGGAAAATTTAAGAGAGGTTCAGAATATCCTTCTGTGCATATCTTTCCTGCTATTCTTTGAATGTGTTTAACGATTTTATGATTTAAAAAGGAGAACTTAGCTCTAACTATATTCATGAAAACTTTTTTGTTGTATTTTTTCAGTCAATGCCCACTTGGAAGTAACCATTTATACACTTATTCACCCAGTATTCAGTGAGAATTTACTGTGTGTCAGGAGCTTTTTTAGTCACTGAGGGCAGAGCAGTGAAAAAAGAAATGTCCTACCCTGATAGAACTTACGTGTTAGTGGAGATATAACAAGATAAATGAGTAAAGTGTTCCCTTTGCTGTATGGAAATACATTTTTAAGTCGAAAAATGAGAAAGGTGAGGGTGAAGAGAAATGAGAGGTCAGGGAAGATTTCAATGAAAAAGTAAACTCTGAGTAACATAACTAAGCTGAGAAATCAAACGAGGCACATATCTAGGCAAAACATCATCCCAGGCACAGGGAATGGTCAGTCTTCCCTCAGGTAGAAGTCCTGAGGGAAAACTGTCTCTGGTATTTCAGAGAAATAATCCAGGCAGGCCAGCATGGGTGGAGGGACATGAGAGGGGCAGAGAGTTGTAGGAGATGCGCTTCAAGAGATGAGGAAGGTAATGGTGGGGATCATCTAGGGAGATAATAGAGTGATCATGTGGGGACTTTAGGGTGTTACGAGGCCTTTGCTATCACTCAGAGATGGAAGGTATTGGCAGTTTCTGAGGAATAGGTGAAAATGATTTGACACATGTGGGGCTGCTGTGTTGGGAATGGCTTGAATAGGACAAGAGAAGAAACAAAGAAACCAGCTGCAAAGCTATGAAAATATTTCAGGTGAGGCTTGATGGTGCCAGGGACAAGAGCGGTGGCATTGGAGGTGGTGAGAAATGTGTACTTTGGGAAGTAGAGCGGACAGGATCTGCTGAGGGGTTGGGTGTGGGGTATTGAGATTGACTCCAAGTTCCAGAACTTGTATAACTAGATAGATGAAGCTTCCATTTCCTGAGATGAAGATGATTTTGAGAGAAACAGATGTGAAGGGTGAATAGCTAGAGTACAGTTTTGAATATGCAAGACTTTTAAAATATCTATCAGATCTTCAATTGTAAATATTGAGTAGGCAATTAGATATATGGTGTCTTAAGTCTAGTGGAGAAGTCTAGACTAGAAATGCAAATGTAATAGTTATTAGCAGATAGAAAATATTTAAAACATGAGATTGGAAGAGATTGCCAAAGAAATTAGTATAGATAACATATAGACAGAAATTTAGTGCATTGTAAGGATGAAACTATATGGAAAACAGTATGTGGATTCCTTAAAGGACTGAAACTAGAATTACCATTTGATCCAGCAATCCTACTACTGAGTATCTACTCAAAGGAAAAGAAATCAACATACTAAAAATAAAAATAAAAATAAAAAACCTACACTCATGTTTCTTGCAGTGCTATTCAAAATAGCAAAGATATGGAATCAACCTAAGTGTCCATCAATGGATGATTAGATACAGATAATGTGGTAATACAATGGAGTACTATTCAGTGACAAAAAGGAAATGGAATTATGTCTTTTGCAGCAACTTGGATGGAACTGGAGGTCATTATCTCAAGTGAAACTAGCCAGACAAATATCACATGGTCTCACCCATATATGGGTGCTAAGAAAAGGTGGACACCATGTGCATACAGAATGGAAACTTGAAAGAGTAATGAAGTGTGAGGAAGGTGGATGTATTAATGAGTACACTGTACAATTATTCAGTTGTGAATACCCTAAAAATCTTGACCACTATGCATGCCACAAAATTACGCTTATACCCCATAAATGTATGTAAATTCAAAAAGTACATCATTCATTGCAAGAAAATAGAGAATATGTGGATGAACAAGTGGAAAGATTTAAAATACAACCTAAAACCTATAATTAATAATAGTGTATTGTATTTGGGAATTTTGCTAAATGAGTACATAATAGCTGTTCTTGCCAAGGGCATTGCAGGGAGGGTTAATTGTGAGACGATGTATACATTCATTAGTTTCATCTTATTTACCATTTTAATATGCATGTGTGTCTTATCATACCATAAACATACACATTAAAATCTATTTTTTTTTAAAAAGAGACAGTAGTAACAGATTTTGGAGATAGAAATTATAGATAACCCTCTCATGGAGCTTTGCTGAAAAGGGAAGATGAGAATGAAATAGTAGCTAGAGATTGATATAGAATTGGGAAAATTGTTTTGCTTGTTTTTGTTTTCAAAGATTGGAGAAATAATACATGTTGGAAAATTAACAGGACACAGAAAGGATAAAAATTTATGATGCAGAAGAGAGAGGGAGGAGTAAAAGAGTGGTGTTCTTGTGTAGGCTTCAGGGCAGGAATCAAAAGAAGAGATTGGCCTTAGCTTGAAACATTGGCCTTTCATTCATAAAAAGTGGGAGTGGTAGAGTATGTGGACACAGATAAGAACATGGGAATTTATGATACTTATCTTCGGTTGTTTCCATCTTCTTTAGTGAGGCTCAGAAGTGGATGGGGAAAGAAGTATTGGAGGTTTTATAAGAAAAGTGAAAACATAAAAGACTTACTAAATA
Source organism: Sapajus apella (assembly GCF_009761245.1). Taxonomy (NCBI): domain Eukaryota; kingdom Metazoa; phylum Chordata; class Mammalia; order Primates; family Cebidae; genus Sapajus; species Sapajus apella. The sequence continues at coordinate 41,958,336 of NW_022436944.1, read as the reverse complement.
CTTAGTCTAGGAAAGCAGGAAAGTGAATGAATGTACTCAGTAAGTGTCAGGAAAAGTAGTTTGTTTACTGGGCCGCAAGAAGGCCTGCCAGGAGGCCCACTTGATGTTAATGATCATGGGTTTTAATGGAGAGCAGTCATTATGAGCACAATTAATATCTTCTTTCACCAAATCAGCTGCATGGGTGAAGGCAGGAGCAGGCAAAGATTTAAATTTAAGCAGAGTTTTGTTTAGCCAAGGGATCAAAGAAGCAATAAAGTGTTAGAAGGTTCAGGGTGTGTGCATGGGTGTTATTATATTGGTTGACCAAAGGGTTAAGCTGGTTAAAAAGAAGATGAAGAACAGGGTGAGGGGTTGAAAAGGTGGTAAGATCCGTAGATTTTGGGTCCCATGGTTGAAAGACTGAGTTAATGTCATAAGAGAGTGACCGGTCAGTTTTTTTTTTTTTTTTTTTTTTTTTTTTTTAAAGGTGGTGTTTGAAGAATGGCATGTTTGAAACTGAGAGTCTAGTAAAATTGCAGTTATTGCTAATGACAAAATGCGGTCTCTGACTGTGGGACTGAGTGGCATGGGTAGGGTAGAAGACAAGATTTTTGAAGAAGAGGAGGCTAAGGAACAGATAGTCCAATGAACTGGACATATGGACTATGGGTATATCAAAATCACTAAAAATTAGTCAGATGTAGTGTAGGAGGCAGATAGGAAACCAAGTCCTAAAACCATCAAGAAGAGACTTGCCCCAGGTCAACAGTGACAGTGACAATGAAAAGTAGTGATTGCTCTGAGGATAAAATTTGAAGCCAGGAGGGAGAAGGAGGGAAGGTGACCAGGCTGGAGATGGTGATGAAAAGCACTGAGAACTTACACCCCCACCTCTAGGCCCCATGGTATAAGGAAGGTGGAAGAGAAAACAGCCACCGCATGACAGATTACAGAGGGTACAGAGCCCTCAGCACCAAGACGGTGGAAAGAAACATCATGGAAGGAGATTGCAGAGCACTCAAGTTTGGGGACTCTCAATTTAATTCTGCAATGGGCAAATGCAGGTCTGCAGAGGGGCAGTCTTCTTTTTTCTATTTTGGAACTTCCATTTTACACTGCTGATTCTCCTTGTACTCTGTACTTCCTTTGAGGTTGGTGAGCAGGAATTCTTAACCCCACGTGTGTGGGTGTGCCCTTGGCTTCCGACAATGGAAACAGAGGAGCATGTGAATTTAAGTGCATGGGATATTCGCTTGGCTTTCTTCATCAGTGGCTCCAAGGATGGCCAAGTTGGCATAGTGGGCAAGTGAAAGAAAATTATTTTTACATTGAAAAGTTATTCTTATGTCCAAAAAATGTGGCACGTTGGAAATAGTGTTTGTGCTTGTGTATTTGTGTGTGGTGGGTTGAGAGTGAAATCATCAAAGCCAGTAAGGAGTCTGTTGCAATATGTCGGGAGATAAATGGAGAATGAATTAATTCACTGACAGTAGAGGCAGAAAGCATATGGTAGATTTAAGAAATAAATTACTCCTGATAGAGTAGAGAAAATTATATTTGCTCAGAATAGATAAAGGCAACCAACAGGTTTTATGTATTCAGACAATAGTAAAAACCTGTTTTCAAGTGCTTATATATTGCAAACTGGGATATTCTTCATATGAACGATTCTCATTTCTTTCTGCATTAAACTTTCACATTACAAATAAATATGTATAATGAAATTTCTTAAGTTATTTTATAGGAGTTTTATGAGTGACAGATTTTTTTAACAGAGTTTACTTTTCTATTATTTAAAATACATTGTATAATGTCTTAAACCTCTTGAAGGTATATGAAGATGTTACAGGTTATAGAAACACTGTTCAAATGTGAGGATGGATGATGACATTCACATAATGAAGTAAGAGAAGAGACCCTGAGTTGAACTAGCCAATGGACTATGCTAGGGTGGGTCGGGGAGGTGCTCACTGGCAAATAAGAAATGCAAGGCACTAAGCTTTAATGGGCAGAGATACTGCTCTATAACATGGGTCTCTCATTCCTGCTGCAATGCCTTGGAAGTAGACATGTACAATGGAGGGAGAGAAGGACACAGATACATAATGGTTTTCGAGAAGGAAGGATGTTTTAGGGCAGAAAGACCATAGTAAATGGATGTGCAAAGATATGAAAGAGCAAGTTTGGGGCATCATTACTTGACTTTTGCCTTCGAGGAAAAGGGCTGGATGGTAGGTGGTGGCGGAAGATGTCAGAAATGGTGGGATACACGTTTCAAAAAGGCTTCAAATGCTTCATCAAGTAAAGATTTAGATAGTATTGTTTTAATCAGCTATAGTGTATCACAGAAGATTATAATTAGCAAAATGACATTTACACCATTGTATGTTTTTTAGGAAAGTGGTTATTTGGTCTATAATTCCATACTTGTATTCCGTAGGATTGTCGCGCCTAATGATATGAAAAAGTTAGAAAAATGGGTTGCCAGATGGAATTCCTGTCTCAGTCCATCTCACTGTATCTCAGAATTCTTTCTCATAGCTCTTGGAGTAAATAGGGCTCAGCATTAGATGCTGCTCTCTACTTCCTGTTAATATCTTTAGAGATGCACATATCAGTAAAACTAAAAATGAACATCCAAATTACTTGGATGCATTTAAAAATCTGAAGAGGCAGAATGAATGTGTGTGTGTGTGTGTGTGTGTGCGCGCGTGCGTTTTGGTGGAGGGGTTGTAAAATTTCTATCTATTTTCACTATGAGATAGCAACAGATTGCATGTCAATAATGTCTGGATTCTGAGGCTGTTAGAACTGGATTACTTATAACAGAATTGCCCTTTAATTACTGTTGTTTTAAAAAATGTATTGGAGTGAGGTAAATCATTTCTAAATTTCTGAATGATTTCTCCAATCTTTACAAACATATAGTTTCTCATTAATAGAATATAAGAAACTTTGAAATCATTTTAGGGGAAAAGGATTATATATTTAATTTATAGAAAACTTTTAGAGGCATAAGGAAATTAAGACCCAGAGAGGTTTAAGTTGCTCAAAGACAAAGTCACATTGCTATGATAGAAGAAGGAATGGGGAAAATCAGAGAGCATTTAGATTAGCAAAGTGATTTCATTATTACGGACATGAGTGAGTGACGGCTAAATTCTAAGAAGAACTACTTAACATCAGAGCTGTGGATCAGTTAATTAGCCTAGCTCATGTAGTGATGCATTCTCCTACCCTATAAGTATTCAATGAAAGGTTACATAACTCTTTGGGGAAAACATTACATGGAGATATTCAAGCATTCATGGTTCAAAGACATTAAATATTGCTTCCAACACTAAAAGTCTGCATAGTCATAGTAGATCCTTTTTTAATCTATGATTTAAGAGATCCTGTCCCAAACATGCATGAGTGTAAGTAAAAACAACTGAGCATCAAAATGGAGAAAATGTGAAGACTAACACACTAATTTAAAATGTAGTGCAGATTGGGCACTGCTCACCAATACGCATTGTGGAGTTTAAAGATTCTCAGGTTATGGGGGATTATGATGAAGACGAAAAGAAGTCAGTGCACATTAAGGAATTCAGGAAAAGCCATATAGTTGAATTTTATACAAAATAAATTGGGTTTTAGGAATTAGACAGGTAATCTTAACCATATCGCCCTACCCCAGTCTCACCAGATCATTGGGTCTTGCAAAGCCAATTTACGAAAAAAAAAAAAAAAAAAAAAAAAAACAAAAAAAAAAACAAGTATTTATTTATTTTTGTAAATATATGTTACTCCTTTTATTCTTTAGTTCTACAAATTTTGACAACTGCATGCAGTCATGTAACCATTACCACATCAATCAATAAAATATAAAACTGTTCCATTTGCCCCGCAAATTCCCCATGTCTTTTTTGGTAAACCCCTACTCCCATACCCAACTCCTGAAAGCACTGGTCTGATTTCTGTTTCTGTAATTTTACCTTTTCTGAAAGGTCATCTAATTAAAGCCGTGATAGAATATGTAGTCTTTTGAGATTGGCTCATCTCAATCATCCTAAAGCCTTTGAGAGTCATCCATGTTTTATGTATCAATAACTTATTCCTTTTTATTGCTAAGAAGAGTTTCACGTATGAATATGCCATAGTTTGTCAATCTGTTCACTTCATTGAAGGACAGTTTGTTTCCAGTTTTATGTGATTACAAAAAAATGCACTGTATACATCTACAGATAGGTTTTTGTGTAAAATTTTTACTTTTCTTGGGAAAAGACCTAGGAGTGGGACAGCTGGGTCATATGTTAAGTGTACATATAACTTTATACAGAACTGGAAAACTATTGAATTTACTTTTATAATAAATGTTGAAAGTATATGTAGAGATGTCCTTCTTATCTATGAGTTTTCTTCTGTATAATTAAGCCCAATGATTAAAGTAGTAGGTGATGTTTTTCTCTTCTAGTTTATGCAACCTTGAGGTGTTTCATTCTAACATCATTCAAGAGTCACTTCTATTGAAAAGAATTAGTAAATGGATGCTTTAAGAGTAGACAAGGAAACTAAAGAAAAAGGTGAGTTACTTTTCGTAGAAGCCTCAGGAGGTATGAAGTTGTCTGAAAGAACGCCCACTTCTGCTAAGAGTACAGTCAGTCAGCTTAGGATTAGACAGGCTTTCTGGAAACTCATGGGGACTAAATTATTAGTGAAAAGCAGGTGCAGGCAACTATGGCTCAAAAAATTAGAAAGTCATTGAACATTTGGAAGGAGGATTCAGCATAGAAAAGAAACAATGTAACTGCCTTTCAGTACATTGCTTCATCAAAGCACAGTGAATTTATATGTATCATTGTTTCTAAAAGGACAAGAGATCCTGAAAGAGAAGCAAAGTGGAAATAAACATCATGGTATCCATTAATACTCATGTAAAATGTATAATGTGCTACTGACAGCATCATATTTGTGCTTTGTGCATTTTATTTTAAGAAATATGAGAGGAAGTATTGAGCCTGTGAGAGTTTTAATTACAACCTAAGTTCCAATCTACACATGGCTTCTTCTACCATGGAAGCTTTGGAAACAAACCTTTTGCTTCAAGGAGAAACTACTTTATGATAGTTAAGTTTTAGTAAGGACATTAAGATCAGTGTATTGTTGTTGTTATTGTGTGTGTGTGTTTGTGTGTGTATGTGCAAGTGCACTTCAGATACCTTAATCATTGGGCTTAATTAAACAGATTGTAAAAAGGAAAATGAACTAACAAAGTCTACTGATGCAAATCTGTTGAAATTTTTGGAGAACTGAAAGGATGATGAAAATATTAGAATGGGGGAGAATCAAATCAAGCTCTAAGAAAATAATTTTTAACATCAAATACAAAAAAATCAGTGAACATACATAAAATGATAAGGAAGAAGTAAAAGCATCTTTTAAAATGTAGTATTTTCATAGTGTAATTTCATATTTATTTCCACATTTTGGGACTTGGGTGAGGAATGTCCACAGTTCAGGAGAAGCCAATAAGGAGACTGGGACATTCAGGAATTATAAACTATATGAGGAGGGAATAGCGGTTCAGAACAGTGGCGTTAGGCAGAAGTAACTGAGTTTACCTGAGTTTAAATCCAATTTCTGCCACTTAACGAGCTGTGCCCTCTTGGGTAAGTTACTTTACTCTGCCTGAGAGCAAATAACACCACCCTTACAGTGTTGTTGTAAGCATTATATGAAATACTGTTTGCAAAGTTCTCAGCCCAGGGCCTAGAACATAGTAAGTTCTTAATAGTTACTTCTGCTGCCCATTTCAGTAACAGTAACTAAAATTAACCCCAAAAGACTGATTTTCCTTTTACTTTGTTCCTTATAAGCACCAAAAAATTTAAACTGATGCTAGGATTTTTGACCTAATATTAGAACTTACCTTGTCATAGAGTTTTGGAGCTAAAAGGAGGTGAAGACATAATTTTTAGCTGCTCCTTTGACAGATGAGGAAACTGAGTCACATTGAGATTTGTTACTTTCCAAAGTCCTACATGCCTGTAGCACTGGACCCAGGACTAAAATCCAGCTGTCTGTTCACAGCTCAGAGCTCCTTCCACATCACCACTAAATGACCTCAGGTCAGCTAAGCACAGATGCACATGTATAATCCTTCTTACTTACTTCTCATCTCCTAAAATTTTAAGAGAACGGGTCTTTCATCTTCTGGAGTTTTTATTTTTCCCATCTCCAAAGACTGATTACGGGACTATTAAATATTACTAGTTGGAAGCATTAACCAAGACCATTCAAGAAAATGGTACATTCTCAAATGACCTTACCTTCAGTATAAATACATAGCTATATTCAAGTTCGTGTGCCCTTTCCAAATGCTGCCATCCCAGGGGAGCCCATTTCAGGTTTCTCTCATAGTAGCATACAATTCTCTAATCTGCAACATTGTTGTCTCCCTAGAACATTTATGGGTTTAAACATTTTCTATATGTAGAGATCTTTCATTTCCTTTCAAGGTTCTAATGGAGAAGCACTTGCAATGTCATTAGAGGAGATACCAGGATGGGGGTTGTGTCTAAAATTTGATCCTTATTGACAATTGCTTCGAATTTTAAGCCTCCTGGTAATGATCCTAACATTCAGAGTTAAACGGTGCTTACTGCACCATGAAATATAAATGAAAGCTTGACTTCCTGCTGTACCAAAGGACTGTAAACAATCCCACACCTGTGCACAATTTATAGTAAATCAAGTATTCAGAATTTCATTTCATGTTGAATATTTTAAGTGCCTTTAATAAAGATGATGTGATTTGTAAGTCACATAATGAAGCCAATCTAAAAAGGAGTTATTAAAAAAGAATAATAACTATTTAAGCATCTCTTTCTCCCGGCAATGTGATTCATTTCATCAGCTTGCTCAATTAAAAAAATAATAATAACAAATATTCTTGGCAAGTAAAGCCCACTCAAATTTGAATCACATCTGGATTTTATTAAAGGTAAGCTACTGAAAGCCTTCAAACTTAAACTTTATCAAGCTTTTCAAATTGTCTCTGTAGGTATGTCTACCCATACAGAGGGATGCAGGTTGAGACAGCCAGTTGAAGGAATAAGAAAATAATAACTTGTCTTTTTCCTAAACCTGATTTGTCTCTGTGATTAGAATTTATCTATTTTTATCTATCTATCTATCTATCTATCTATCTATCTATCTATCTATCTATCATCTTTGTGTCTATTACCTATCTAAATGCTGCTCCCTCAGAAATGGAATGTTAGGCTATATGCTACTCTGTTACCTTAACAGATGCTTTCATGTACGTGGTACATGCAAAGTAATAGGTTTCTGGGTATTGGTTTTAATAATAATTGACTCTTTTCTACCTAAGAAGATTAGTAATGGCAATAAACCACCCTGGTCCATAGTGACTTCTGAAGGTAATAGTACAAAGTAGACATGAGTTTGAGAACATGTTTCTTAATCCCCAGTTTCTGCCTCTAGTTAAGGGGCCAACCACAACTTAGGAAAGACTCTTAGAATTTTTACTTTTGTCTCTTCAAGTCGTAAGTATGCTACAACTTGTGCAAAATTAATTCCTGGCCTCACTGTAGTTTTTACCAAAAGATGTGCTTTTTTTGGAGAAATACGTGGTTCTTCATTGATCCCAGTGCAAAAGTGTCAAGTGAGCTGTCAAAAGTTGATGTCTTTAAAGGGATGAATTGTATGATATGTGAACTGTGTCTCAATCAAGCTATTAGAAAAAGAAGCTGATTGCATGATAAGGACAAATTTCTCAACAAGAGTTTTTGTGTGCCAATGTGAAATAATATAAGGTTGTATGGCCTTGTTGAAATCTGTTGTGCTTTTGTGCTTTGAGAAAGGCAAGGCAATTGTACAGTCATTATTAGTCCTGTAACCAATGTGTAATTATTCTAAGGACAAGACATATGAGAGTGAGCTGGACCCTTGGAGGAGTCAAAGCAGTGCATCAGATGTTCTGTCGCGTACAGGGATGGTAAATTTCCACTCACGCCCCCACTTTTGCCATCATTGATCGAGTCATGCTTTCTCCCTGGTGACTGAGCTCATCTGGGCACATGTCCCAGGCTGAGGCTTTGGCAACTAGGGCTTGGTGTGGGAGTGGCAGGAATTGAGCCATTGGATACTGCAGGGTCAGGAAGCAAGGGACAGTCCAGAGAGCCAAACCCAAACATGTGAGTGGATCAGCAAGATCCACGTGGAATGCAAATGATCTGAACCAAAGGAGAGGCATGTGGGAGCAAGTGGATTTTGGGGGTGGTGGGAAGAGGCAATGAACACAGAGAAGGTTTTGTTTACAGCTCTGCCATTATATGACCACAGACAAGTCTTTATTCTCTTAGCTTTAATTTCCTCAGGTATAAAATGAAGAGATTAAGAAGTGACCTGTGAGGGAGTCCTCCTACTCTCATATGCTTTGCTCCCCTCCCTCATGCCCACTTAGGTAGAAGACTACATTACACAAATTAAAAGCTATAGGGTCATTGGGATCAATGAATTTTCAACACAGTAGAATTCACTTTTGCTCATTTCATATTAATTAGTTGTTTCTAATTAGTAACTTTGGCTCATGCTCTTTGGGACCTCTCTAAGAACATTCTTTTAAAATGTAAATATAGGAGAACTTGTTGTTCTTTCTTAATCTATTTCAAGAAAATATTTCTGATGTTTTTAAAGGGCTTTTTAGTCCAGGGTGTTGATATTTACTAAGTTTGCCTTCCTTTATGGATTCATTTTATTAAGCAGGGATTTGGGTCAGAGTTCTCAAACTAGTAGGATGCCAGCTGCATTAGACTTGCAGACATTTCATTTGGTTCATACAATATTTTATGATTTTAATTCATTACTACATTTTAAAATGGATGAATTTTAACATGGAAAAATCAAGATTTTTGGTTTTTATTCAAACATGGGAAGATCTGGCAATACCAACCCTACATTCTTGAATGATAATACATGTCTGGAGTTGAGTCCCAGCTGCCTCTTACAGATGGCTTGGGCCTCTCCGGTTCACCATGGTTACCACCAAGCCACATGAGACATCTTCTTGGAAATATATGCCATAGTCAGCACTCTACTGCAGTGGGATGCAAGGTTAAGCTTAAAACAAGCACTTATTAAGTATCTGCTTTTCTAGCACCATGTGAGAAATGTGAGATTATACAGTTTATTCTTTCATGTAATGGACATTTATTTAGGACCTACATGTTTCAGGTACTGTTCTAGGTACTGGGGATACTGTGATGAACAAAACATGATTTCGTGCAGTGTTTACTTTAGTGAAAGAAAAAGATAATGAATCAAGAAATAATATCATAGCCGGGTATGGTGGTGCTTGCCTGTAGTTCGAGCTACTCAGGTGACTAAGGCAGGAGAATCGCTTGAACCCGGGAGGCAGAGGCTGCAGTGAGCTGAGATCATGCCACTGCACTCCAGCCTGGGTGATGGAGCAAGACATTGTTTTAAAAGAAAAGAAAAGAAAAATAATATCAGATGTTGATAAAGGGTATAAAATAACAGGGAGTAGGGAAAGGAATAGTAAATGAAGAATGGTATTCAAGGGAAAGACAGGTAACCCAGTGATGACAGTAAAGTGTGCTCAGGGCTGTAAGAGGGTTTATACAGTATGTTACAAGTACACATAAATTTGGGCTTTTCATCCGGAATTCAGCATTTAGTGATAGCTATTGGCAGGACCTAAGTGGAATCCTGAAGAATAAAGAGGAACATTGGTGGCTGACTGAGTAGGCAAACCAACCACAAGCTAAGTTAAAGCAGCAAGGCAATGTCACTCCAAAAATAATAGTTCAGTTTCAGGGAGGTTACATGGGAGCAGAAACCCTAGAGCAATCTGTTCTAATTTCCAAATATATGTTTTGTCTTTTATGATTGAGCATCATTTTTATTTCGAAAAACATATGGAAAAGGGCCACAATAATTTCTTTCCAGTGGTTGTGTTTGGTAAAGGACACAAACAGGCAGGGCTCTACAAAGTACACATCTGAGCACCGCCAACCTGTAGCACAGTGCACCAGACACAGATTCTGAAGGGAGTTTGGCATGCTCGAAGATCTTAAAGGAGTACTTGCATAGCACTAGAGTGTATGATGTAGGGAAGGAGTGGTGAGTGGACCATGCAGGAGTAGCAGCTAGGTAAGTTCCTGGGCTCAGTTTGATCCCAAAGGCCAGGAAGAAAAGATGCTACAAATAACAACGTGTTTGGCCAACTCATCAGCATAATGGCCAACTTCATAAACTAACATGCTAAAAGAACTACAGTGGGTCTTTACACAGGAGAATGTGTATGTCTTGGTGGGTTTTTTTTCTAAGAGGATACACAGCATAAGCTACGTTCATAAGGTTGCAGTAACTACTTTTTAATTTAAACAGTTTATTTTATACACCCCAAAGAAATAAATGGCATGCTGAACATGTGTGATTGAAAACAACTTGTTTCCAAAACTGGGAAGGGTTTGAGGTAACCAAGGATGGTACAATATCCCGGGCAAGAAGAATTGTTATCTTTGTGCTACCTTGATGTGGTTTGGCTGTGTCCTCACCCAAATCTCAAGTTGAATTCTACCTCCCAGGATACCTACATGCATGGGAGGGACCCAGGGGGAGATAATTGAATCATGGGGGCTGTTCTTTCTCATGCTATTCTCGAGATAGTGATTAAGACTCATGAGATCTGGTTTTATCGGGAGTTTCTACTTTTGCTTCTTTCTCATTCTTCTCTTGCCACCACCATGTAAAAAGTGCCTTTCGCCATGTTCTGAGGCCTCCCTAGCCATGTGGAACTGTAAGTCCAATTAAAACTCTTTTTCCTCCCGGTTTCTAGTATGTCTTTGTCAGCAGCATGAAAACTGGCAAATACAGTAAATTGGTACCAGTAGAGTGGGACGTTGCTGAAAAGATACCCAAAAATGTGAAAGCAGCTTTGGAACTGGGGAACAGTTTGGAGGGCTCAGAAGAATACAGGAAAATGTGGGAAAGTTTGGAATTTCCTGGAGACTTGTTGAAAGGCTTTGACAAAACTGCTGATAGTGATATGGACAATAAGGTCCAGGCTGAGGTGGTCTCTGATGGAGATGAGAAACTTGTTGGGAACTGGAGCAAAGGTGACTCTTGTTATGTTTTAGCAAAGAGACTGGCAGCATTTTGCCCCTGCCATAGAGATTTGTGGAACTTTGAACTTGAGAGAGATGATTTAGGGTAGACGGCAGAAGAAATTTCTAAGCAGCAAAGCATTCAAAGAGTGACTAGGGTGCTGTTAAAGGCATTCAATTTTCAAGGGGAAACAGAGCATAAAAGTTGAGAAAATTTACAGCCTAACAATGCAGTAGAAAACAAAAACCCATTTTTTGAGAAAAAATTCAAGCCAGCTATAGAAATTTGTATAAGTAGCAAGGAACCTAATGTTAATTTGCAACACCATGAAGAAAATTTTTCCAGGCCATGTCAGAGACCTTCACAGCAGCCCTTCCCTTCACAGACCTAGAGACCCAGGAGGAAAAAGTAGTTTCATGGTCCAAGACCAGAGTCCCCATGCTGTGGCAGCCTAGAGACTTGGTGCCCTGTGTGTCAGCCCTCCAGCCATGGCTGATAGGGGCCAGTGTAGAGCTCACGCTGTAGCCTCAGAGGGTGGAAGCCCCAAGCCTTGGCAGCTTCTATGTGATGTTAAGCCTATGGGTTTACAGAAGTCAACAATTGAAGCTTGGCAACCTCCATCTATATTTCAGAAGATGTGTTGAAACACCTGGACACCCAGGCAAAAGTTCACTGCAGGAGTGGTACCCTCATGGAGAACCTCTGCTAGGCCAATGCAGAAGGGTAATATGGAGTCAGAGCACCCACACAGAGTTCCTCCTGGCGCACTGCCTAGTGGAGCTGTGAGAAGAGAGTCACTGTCCTTCAGCCCTCAGAATGGTAGATCCACCAACTGCTTGCACCATGCACCTGGAAAAGCCACAGACAATGCCAGCCCGTGAAAGCAGTCAGGAGGGAAGCTACACTCTGCAAAACCACAGGGATGGAGCTGCTCAAGACTGTGAGAACCCACCTCTTGCATCAGCATGACCTGGATGTGAGACCTGGAGTCAAAGGAGATTATTATGCAGCTATAAAATTTTACTGCCTGCTGGATTTCAGACTTCCATGGGCCCTGTAACCCCTTTGTTTTGGCCAGTTTCTCCCATTTGGAATGGCTGTATTTACCCAATACCTGTACCCCCATTGTATCTAGAAAGTAACTAGCTTGCTTTTGATTTTACAGGCTCATAGGTGGAAGGGACTTGCTTTGTCTCAGATGAGACATTGGACTATGGACTTTTAGGTTAATGCTGAAATGAGTTAAGATTTTAGGGGACTGTTGGGAAGGCATGATTGGTTTTGAAATGTGAGGACATGAGATTTGGAGGGGCCAGAAGTGGAATATGATTCATCCCCACCCAAATCTCAAGTCAAATCCTATCTCCCAGAATTCCCACATGTTGCGGGAGAGACCCACAGGGAGGTGATTGAATTATGGTTCCCCGTCTTTCCTGTGCTATTCTCATGATAGTGAATAACTCTCACAAGATCTGATGGGTTTATCAGGGGTTTCTGCTTTTGCTCCTTCCTCATTTTTCTCTTGCCACCACCAGTTAAGAAGTGACTTTTGCCTCCTGCCATGATTCTGAGGCCTTTCGAGCCGTGTGAAATTATAAGTCCAATTAAACCTCTTTTCCTTCCCAGTCTCTGCCTTTATCAGCAACATGAAAATGGACAATACATGCATGGAGAGTGCTGTCTCCCAGAAGGTTTGGTAGAGGGTCACAGCCAATCCATGGTAACTCATCAGGCAATAATACCTCCCAACTTATACTCATTCTGCCTTCAGATTGTTTATTGGCTTCCAATGACCAAAACCAGCAGAAGCTAGAGTGCAGGACTCACCAGTGTGGCCCATACAGGGCAGCCTCCCCAGGCACAGCAAAGGGTGGAGAAAGTTAGAGTACACCTGGAGGCAGAGAAAAAATATCCACGACAATTATTTAATGTATATTTTTTAATCTGAATAAAATCATTTTCAACATAAAGCATTATAGGAAGTTGCAACAGAGATGAAATGAACTGTTTTGGATGTCTCACCTGTACTTTTCAATAACACTAACATGTATTAATGCATATCACTTAAGTATTCCAACATGATCTGCTTGCATTATACAATTTAAATAACTTTCCAAAAAGCCTTACAACACCTCTCTATGGAAGGCAAAATAGATATTCTTATTTATCTTTCCCCATCATTTTACAAACCAGCAAATGAGGATCAAAAAGGCCAAGGAGGTTACTGAATATCACAAGGTCTCAACACTTGTCAGAGATAAAGAGTGTACTAAGTCTTCTGTCCTCTCCAGCTGATTTTCTATAATCCCTAAAGATGGGTTATTCCTGGCTTTTCATTCTCAGAAAAAGAAAAAAAAAAAAAACCCTAATTTTAAAAATTAATCATATGGTATAAACTTTTATCTATATAAGTCCAGGCTTTGGGGCCGAATAATCAATTGAGCTAAAGTTTGCCCCTTTACTAGGTGTCAGATGCCTTTTAAGTTGCTTAGCATAAATTATTGCATTTATTTCTGACTGTTCCCTCAGTCTGGAGTGCTTCTACCTCTAGCAACCTACATGGCTTACTTCCCCACTTCCTTCTGGTCCCTGCACCATAATATCACCTTAATTGAGAGGTCTTCCTTGACCATGCTATACTCCTTTACTCCCACAACCTAGTCCTGACACTCTCTAACCCTGCATTATTTGATAGAAACATAACATGTGTGACTGGTTGCAGTGGCTCACGCCTGTAATCCTAGCACTTGGGAGACCGAGGTGGGTGGATCACCTGAGGTTAGGAGTTCGAGACCAGCCTAGCCAATATGGCAAAACCCTGTCTCTACTAAAAATAAAAAAATTAGCTGCGCATATTGGTGTACACCTGTAATCCCAGCTACTCGGGAGGCTGAGACAGGAGAATCACTTGAACCCAGGAGGCAAAGGCTGCGATGAGCTGAGATTGTGCAGCTACACTCCAACCTGGACGACAGAGCAAGACTCCAACTCAAAAACAAAGAAACATAACATGAACCATAAATTCAGGTCACGTATATAATTTTAAATTTTCTTTTAGTCATATTTAAAATAAGCAAAATAGTAAAATTAATTTAAATAATGTATTTTACTTAATATATTCAAAATATCATTTCAACATGTTATCAGTGTAAGCTATTCATGAAATCTTTTATATTTCCTTTCTCATACTGAGAATATTCAGTGTTTGGTTTGTGGTTCCTGTGTTAGTTTGCAGAGAATGATGGTTTCCAGCTTCATCCATGTCCCTGCAAAGGACATGAACTCAGCCTTTTTTATGGCTGCATAGTATTCTATGGTGTATATGTGTCACATTTTCTTTATCCAGTCTATCATTGATGGGCGTTGTGGTTGGTTCCAAGTCTTTGCTATTGTGAACAGTGCTGCAATAAACATACATGTGCACGTGTCTTTATAGTAGAATGATTTGTAATTTTGGGGGTATATATCCAGTAATGCAATTGCTGGGTCAAATGGTATTTCTGGTTCTAGACCCTTGAGAAATTGCCACACTGTCTTCCACAATGGTTGAACTAATTTACACTCCCACCAACAGTATAAAAATTTTCCTATTTTTCCACATCCTTTCCAGCATCTATGGTTTCCTGACTTTTTAATGATCATCATTCTAACTAGAGTGAGATGGTATTTCATTGTGGTTTTGATTTGCATCTTTCTAATGACCAGTGATGAGGAGCTTTTTTTCATAGGTTTGTTGGCTACATATATGTCTTCTTTTGATGTGTCTGTTCATGTTTTTTCATGCTTTTTTGTGTAGACTTGTTTAAATTCTTTGCAGATTCTGGATATTTGTTTGAGGGAGTATATATGCAGGCTTGCTACATAGATATATTGAGTAATAGTGAGGTCTGAGATTCTAGCATATCCATCAACCAAGTAGTGAACATTGTACCCAAGAGGTGGTTTTTCAACCTTCAGTCCCTTCTCAGCCTCCTTGTTTTTGGAGTCTCCAGGGTCTATTATCTCTTTGTGCATTTGTATTCATTGTTTAGCTTCCACTTAAATGTAAGAACGGGTTGTATTTAATTTTCCGTTTCTGAGTCATTGCATTTAGGACAATAGCCTCCAGCCCCATCATGTTGCTGCAAAAGATATGATTTCATTATTTTTGTGGCTGAATAGTTATTTCATGGCATATATAGACCACATTTTGTTAATTCAATAATCTGTTGATGGGCACCCAGGTTCATTCCATGACTTTGTTATTGTGAATAGTATGGCAATATGCATATGAGTGCAGGTGTCTTTTTTCTATAATGACTTATTTTCTTTTGAGTAGTTATTCAAGCAGTGGGACTAATGGGTCAAATGGTAATTTTACCTTTACTTTTTTTGAGAGGTCTTCATACTGTTTTCCATAGAAGTTGCATGAATTTACATTCCCACCAACAGCATATATATTCCCTTTTGTCCATATCCATGTCAATATCGGGTTTTTTTTGTTGTTGTTGTTGTTGTTGTTGTTTTTTTTTTTTTTGGTTTTTGATAAGAGCCATTCTGAGTGGTGTAAGATGGTATCTCACTGCAGTTCTAATTTGTGTTTCCCTGATGATTAACGATATTAATCATTTTTTCATATGTTTTTGGGTCACTTATATGTCCTCTTTTGAGAGATGTCTGTTTATGTCAGTTACTCATTTTCTATTCTTTTTTTTTTCTTGTTGAGTTATTTGAGTTTCTTATAGATTCTGGATATTAGTCCTTTGTCAGAGACATAATTTGCAAATATTTTCTCCTATTCTGTAGGATGTCTATTTACTCTGTTGATTATTTCATTTCTGTGCAAAGCTTTTCAGTTTAATTAAGTCCTATTTGTCTATTTTTAATTTTGTTGCATTTGCTTTTGAATACTTGGTCATAAATGGACCAACCACATTTTAAGTATTCAATATCCACATGGGACTAGTAGCTATCATATTGGACAGTACAATTCTATATCCTTTACCCTATTTCATTTTTATTTGTTTTACTAATATAAAGCTCAGCATGGGCAAATAGGATACTCAGAACAAATCACAAATTTTTTTTACTGTCAGAAACTTACCACTTTTGACATTATATATTGATTTCTTGTCTTTTTTTCATGTGATTATACACTTTTTGAGAGCAGGAAAATTAATCTGTGTTATTCACTATTTTATCTGCCATATTTAGAATAGCATTTCACCCAAAGTAAGCACTCAAATCTTTTTTCGATGAATAGCAGTCTTATGAAGTAGCTTCAGCTTTTGCCACCTGCCTTCAAATATGAGGAAGGAGAGGTACAAGGAGGATAGGTACCTCTCCCTAGGTCACACAGCCAGCTAGTGGATTTCTACGCACGCAGCTGCTGTTAGAAAACAAGTACTTAATCTAGGCTGTTCTGCTGAATTAAACAATACACAAACACGGGGATGAGAATGATAAATAAACTGTTACTTTAAAAGTATTCTTAAAATTTTCCTTTCTTTTAAATAATATTAAAATAAAGAAATATTAACAGGACACAAACTGTCCTGCTGTAACTTCAGGTTATAACTTAGGTTACTAACTTCAGTTTTCTTATAACCAGCCAGAGAAAACCAATTCAGAGGTAATGTGCTTGCTCCCTTCAGGTCCCAGTAATTGCATGCTCTACTGATTTATGGGGAGATTGACTCAGGAGTAGATTTTCCCCCACAATAAAGCAGGGTTTTGTAGAAGCTAAGTTTCATTATTTTGTTGGATGATTCCGTCTAAATGCATTGTGGAAGCTTGATGGACAATGATCAATTTTTTAAAGAGCTATAGTTTGATGGATATGGGTATGTTGTGTGGACACACCATTATGCTGATTGTATCAGATAGCCCATTATTCATTAATTAAATGATATAAGAGAGAAATGTTTGTTTAACTGCTCTGGATGGTAGCTGAATTTACTCTCTGGGTTCCACTCATATAGGTCGGCTTCTACATGATTGTATATAATAATTATGTACTGTTGAAACACAACAGATATAATAACCATATTTGTTGTCTGTTTTCTTTGTGGCAGGTATGGGAGGGATCAGGGATTATCTCAAACATGCTTAGGCATACAAGTTTACTATCTTCATTTAATAGATGAAGAAACTGAGACATGGAGGAATGAATTTACTGAAGTAAATTCCCCAAGGTTGGCCATCTGCTAAGTGTCAGGGCTCTTATTTAAATAATCCAATTCCTAAGTCCACGTTCAAACTCCCCACCACTTCCTTTACATTTTAAACACCCCGATTGACCAGTCCTCAGTCTTCTCTCTACTTTCTGAAAACACTTCAGAGGAAGTGCATGCTGATGGCCTCGGAGCCAAACAGAACTGAGTCCCTTCCAACTCTGACACTTAATAGTTGTAGGAAATTGGGCAAAATGATTTACCCATCTGGACCTCACTTCTCTCATTTGTAAAACAGGGCTACAATCTCACTAGCACCGTTATGATGAAAAGTCATACAGGAGTTGCTTAGCATAGGGTTTACCATTTAGAAGACATGAAAATGGCAAATATCTTTATACTTACAAAGCACTTTGGGAAAATAAAATACCATTCCTGTTTACACTACGTCTTTTCACCCTAACGAGAGGTAGCAGCAATTAGAATGACAAGGGAATGCTTTTTAAAGGAATAAAATGAAATCTCTCCATTGACTTTATATAATATATATTTAATAGCATCTGCAGTTTGACTAGCAAAGATAAAATTGTTATGAGGATTATAAGATCTCGTATTCCTCAGCATAGCTTGAAGACTGGCTGAGGTCAAGAATAAATTTTCTCTATGGTGTTGTAGAGCATGGTAAGGAATATTTGACGAGTTTTATACTTTCCATTGAAGCATCTGGCATTATCTGAGGAAGAGACCTGGCATTAGCTGGATGGGCTATTGGTCAGTTCCACTTAGGCTATAATATACACTGTATCCTGCAGCGATGCTTGCTTAAAATCACACATGTCTGCAACCTTTGAACTAAAAAGTGCTGCACCAGGTAGCATCTTGCTGATGACACACATTTTGCAAACCAGGTTATATCCCTTGAGTATTACCATCCACTGTGGATCAGTTTCACTTTCTCTCAGCTCTTGAAAATCACCTGTCTCCGGAGGCATTCAAAGATTAATTTAAAAGGGAAAAGAAAAGTAATTTCCGAAAGCTACTTTAAAAGAGAAAAATAACTCCATTGTACTGCCCTTCTTGTGATGTCCTTCAGATGCCTGACTCTGCTTTTCACATTGTACTTTTGTATTCTGGGAGGTGATAATATGCTAACACTTATAATAATGATGGCAAATATATGTTCATTTATGCACAACTCCTATGTTTCAAGCACTTTACATATCCTATATCTAATCTTCAATATAATGCTCCCATTTTACAGAGAAGTTAAATGACTTATTAAATCACAGAAGCAATTTTATGGTGGAGCTAAAATTCAACTCCAGGACTGACTCACTTGAAAAGCCAAACTTACATGTGCTTCCTTTTTCGCTTCCTCCCTGCTTTCATTTTCTTCCCTTACATATCCTTTCATTTCTTTTTAAAAATTCTCCTTCTTTTTGCCTTGTTTGCCTTAATTAGACTCAGTGACGTTAAATAACTGATCTGACACTACACAGTAAGAAGTGGATCTCAATTGGAGTCACAAGGTTGCTTAATTAAAATATATAACAAGAAGCGTTCTAAGTTATGCTTAATCACTGTCACATGTTCCAACACCCAAGATTTCATCTTTTGTCTAGATGCACACAAATGAGCATTCAATTCGCCAAGCAGAGGATTAGTTCACCATAGTTCACCATAATTCTGATTTCTCTTTGTTTTCCAAATTGTCTTTCTCTATCAAGCGTGGGATGCTGCAAGATCCAAGAATCTTCCCTGAGTACCCAGATCTGGCTGGGACCAGTTACTGTTCCAAAAGGACTGAGAGAAAGCAGATTCATGCCATATTGAGCTGGAGAACCCCCTAACCTGAGCTCTTTCCACTTTTTTCTGATGCTTTTGAGTGTGTACCAGGATTGTGAGGTTTGTCCTGTGAGCCCTTCCAGCATCAGGAGTTACTCCTTGGAATATTTTCTAGGCGGGCTGTGGTGGCTCACGCCTGTAATCCCAGTGCCTTGGGAGGCTGAGGCGGGTGGATCTCAAGGTCAGGAGATCAAGACCATCCTGGCTAACATGGTGAAACCTGTTTCTATTAAAAATACAAAAAATAAAATTGGCTGTGCCTGGTGGCATGCACCTGTAGTCCCAGGTACTTGGGAGGCTGAGGCAGGAGAATAGTTTGAACCTGGGGGGCGGAGGTTGCAGTGAGCCTAGATTGCGCCATTGCACTCCAGCCTGGGTGACAGAGCAAGACTCTGTCTCAAAAAAAAAAAAGATTGTCTAAAAAGATTTCCTAAAGTTTTACAATATTGACACTTTTCTCTGGCTAAATTATACATCACTTTTATTATTTTTTAAATTCATAAAGCATTTATTGGCTTTTGTTGATTTCCATACATGTTTAAAAACCTTTAAAATAGTCAATAGGGAGATGATTCCAATATTCCTAACGCCTATTATACTTTACAAAGGACATATACTTTTTTGTTTTATGAATTTTAGCATGATTCCTCTTGGTATCTCATCTTTATGGATGAGGAAAAATGGCAACCGAGGGAGGTCAAGTGGCACAAATTTATACAGCTCATAAATCGCAAATCCATGCCAAGCTTTGGTGTTCTGATTGTAAGGTTCCTTTGCTTGAGTTTCCTTATAAAGCAGAGACTGAGACAAGGGTCTATACTGTATTTCATTAAAAACAAAGGAGGAATATGAGTGTGGGACTACCAAGAGAGAAGCAAAATATGCCGTCAAGCTGATCACTTATGTGGGCAACTAGGCTCAATAACATTGGGTTCCTCTGTGTTGCCGTGGACAATAATCTCAGAAGCTTCCACTCAGAGAAAGAAGAAGGAAGCATTTGTCCACTAGCTCCTGTTTCCCTTTGGGTATGACTGGCACCGTGACATATTAATATATCCAAATCTGCACATGTATGTGAACTTGACTTCCATAGATATCCCTCATGGAGGTATCAGAGAAGCTCTAGGAGAGAAAGTGGGAGATACCCTTGGTACCCATTGCAGGCAAGGAGTTGTCTGGATACAGCTGTGTGATGCTAGTTGCCACAAGTATAACTGGAAAAGATGTCAAAGAGGTTATTAGGAAGTCGCAATAAATGTCCAATCAATAAGTTTCCTACTCTATTTAAAATAGTGATTACATTCAAGGAGTGAGCTGTGTATTGGAGGAAGATGACAGATGTTTGGATGATGATAATAAAATGCTGAGTAGTATCCCTACTGGTAGCTCAGACAAAGACATGGTTATTCTGCCTGAGACACATGAGAATTGTGATGGCCTGAAAAACTTCACAAAGGAAACTTTTGACCTAAGCCTGAACAAAATGTGTCAGAAGAAGGAGTGGCAGAAGAAGACATTCTAAGGAGAATATAGGAAGAAGAGTGAAGACATACACTCTTTGGGAGGGAAAGGCGTCCTGTGTGCCTGTGGCATTCTGTGTAGAGTACAGCAAGGGTGTCATCAGCAGTTCAAGCTGAAAAATACACTTGTGCTGGATTGTGAAGACACAAAATGACCAATGTCAAGTAGGAGGAAGAGGGCTAAGAAGCATTTAGGACATCATCGGTGAGTTTTAATGGCCAAATATAGGAGAGTTTGGGAAGTAATCAAAACTGAGAAATCAAGCTAGGTGCAGTGGCTCATGCCTGTAACCCCAGCACTTTGGGAGGCCAAGGCAGGCAGATCACAAGATCAGGAGTTTGAGACCAGCCTGACCACCATGGTGAAACCCCGTCTCTACTAAAAATACAAAAATTAGCGAGGTGTACTGGCAGGTGCCTGCAATCCCAGCTACTTGGCAGGCTACGGCAGGAGGTGGAGGTTGCAGTGAGCCAAGATCTAGCCACTGCACTCCAGCCTGGGCGACAGAGCGAGACTTCATTTCCAAAAAAAAAACAAAAAAAGAGAGGAAAGGAAAAAGGAAAAACTGAGAAATCAAATCATTATTTTAGGGTTGGACAGAACTGAGCATGATTTTAGAAAGGAGTGATTGGTGAGAGAGAAAATCAGGTTAACTGAGGGTAGGAAATAGTTGTATTAGAAACTCCAGCAAAGTGGGAGTGTGGGAGATAGTCAGGGATGTAGTGGTAAAAGCCAGAAATACAAAGCAAAAAGTTTCAGATCCAGTTTCTCCACTTGCTGAACAGCTGTGTGAATATGAACAAGTTCCTTAACCTCCCTAAACCTCAGGGTCTTCATCCGAAAATGTGGTTAAAAATGTACACCACCCAGAAAAGTTCTGTGAGAGGAAACAACCCAAATCTTCATTGACAGATGAATAGATAAATCAATTCTAATATATATGTGCAGTGGAATATTATTCAGCCTTAAAAAAGAATGACATTGTGATATGTGCTACAACATGGGTGGATCTTGAAAGCAATATGCTAAGTGGAATAAGGTAAAGACAATATTACAAATATTGTATGATTCCACATGTAGGAGATATTTAGAATAATCAAATTCACAGAGACCTAAAATAGAATCGTGGTTACCAGAAAGTAGGGGAGGGAAGAATGGGGAGTTACTGTATCATGGGTACAGAATTTCACTTTTAGATGAGGAAAACATGCGGGATTTGGATAGTGGTGAGGGCTGCATGGCAGTATGAATATACTTAATACCACTAACATTTTTTAAGTGGTGCACTTAATATTTTTAAATAGTAAATTTTTTGTTTACATATGTTATCACTTAAAAAACAGTATTGCAAGAATTAAGGTGGTCAGTGAATACAAATAATGCAGTTTTATAGCAATGATGATCAGAATTATCAAATAGCTAGATATAATCTTGGTGGATGTGTGATCAAAGGAAAAAGAGGCGGGTGGCTTGCCAAAGAAAGGAAATCAAGACACCACTTCTTAGAACAAAGAAAGGAGAAAAGGATGGGCACAAATATTTGGGTTCATTCTGGGGCAAAGGAGAAGGACATTTAAGGAGTGTCTGACTGGTGACTTGTATCTTTAGGTGAATGAATGTGGAGATTGAGGGTGAGGTTAGAGGTATGGGGAAAGTTACAAAACTGTGGAACAACTGCTGTGGATGGGAAAGTAAGTAGACTGAGGAAGAATAAAATAATTACCAAGTAGCAGAGAGGAAGCAGCTAAAGTTGGATGTGATAAATTTGTAATGGAGCCAGAGAGTGTGGCTATGTCATTTTCTCTAGCGGTACTTGGCAACACAGAAACAACCTGGAGAAACAGGCAGTTGGATTGATTTACGGTACGGCATTGGCAAGACAGTTGTGGTCAAAAGTTAAAGAGTTGAGGGAATTGAGGGTACTCATGAGAACACAATTTAATTGTTTGACCATGTGGTCCAGGCTGGAGAGGAAAGAAAGGAAAAAAGGAGGGGTTGAGAGACCAAGAAGAGACTGGACAACATTTGGGGACCTCAGATTTTAATAAGGGAAAAGGCAGTTAACAGAGATGGCCTTCAGACGGTAGAATGCCAGAGGTCCAAGATTTTGAGGGAGGAACATTTTTAGATATTGATCAAGTAGGTGCATGGCATGATGGCAAGTGGTTGTAAGTGATGACATGGAGCAGTGGTCTCAAACTTTAACGTACATCAGAATCATCTGAGACTCTTTAAAACACACATTGCTAGGCCTAATATCCATAGTTTCTGATCCCATGGGCCTAGGGTAGGGCCAGTGAATTGAAATATCGAACACATTTCCATTTGATGTTGATGCTGCTGGCCTGGGGATCATACTTGGAAAATCACTGGAGTAGAGCCTAGAGAGAAGTCTATGGGTCTTCAAGGCAGGTGTTACATACAGTGGAAGATACAGAAAGAGGACTCTGTTTGGATGCCAACATTGTCAAAGTACACGAGCAATTGAGCAGAAGGTCACAGGATGATGACTAGGAGAATGCAAAATTAAGACGTTAAGCTGGGTGAAGCTCAGCCTGTGCTTTCTGCGAGGTTGACATGTTGACCATCTAATCAGAACTTTACCTAGTATTCAAACTTTGATGTGGCACTGTGAGTCTGTAGGCTCAGATAGTAGGACTCCTAGGTGAGGTTGTATTGATTATGTATGCATCCCAGATAGCTTGCAGATATAGTGCCCCTTCAAATCAATATTCTTTGAGTTTTTGTTACATGAATGTATATGTGTCTGTGTGGATGTATATGAATGTGGATGTACATGACTGTGTGTGTGTGTGTGTGTATGGATGTATATATGAACAAACACAACAAAATCACATACACGTTTATTTTTAAATGTGTATATATTTTTATTCATTAAAAGTATGTTTAGTGGGAACAAGAAAAAATGAATTTTTTACTAAAATGTGTTATAATTATACAACTTATATACACATTTTATGCCTAAAGGATTTTTTATAAAATGCATACCATGCATTTTAACATATTTGTTATCTTTAATTTCAGTCTGTCACTCAAAAATATTCATGTTTTAGTCACACTCATTAACAGAGTTGTAAAGTCTTATACAAAATATATTAATATTCCTTATTTCTATATTTCCCATTGGGAACCATTTGTTACCTTTTTTTTTTTTTTTTTTTTTTTTTGGTAATTTTTGACCCTTCTTGGAAGATATTCCCAATTTAAGAATATTTTTGGGCAGTGATTCTCAAATTAAGGTCTCCAAATCAGTAGCATCAGTATTGCCCAGGCAATTCTTGGAAATGAAATTCTCAGGTGGTAAGGCCAAGAAATGTGCGGTAAGATGCCCTACAGGTGTTCCTGATGATGTTTAAGAATCACTGCTTTAGAGCTTCTTATATATGGATTAACGTCCAGCTACCTGACTGAACTCCATAATCTGTACTATTATTAAGAAGCAAGCAGGTTTTCAAAGATTGATACCTGTGAACTAAATGCATATGAGGTCTAAACCTAAGTGTCTAATTACTAATGTGTAGTTGAGTCTGTTGAGTTTATACAGAATTTCCAGTGACTCTTATATTTATAGCTTTTCCTCAAGTCCACCCTTTTCAAGTTGCTAAAGACACCCAGTCAATCTGCAGTTTCTTTGGTGAGCATGCAAGAAAAGGGAAGTGGGTCATTTTGAGCAACTGTTAATGCAGGTACTATAAGTTGAATCAAGCTTATGCTGCCCTGCAGCACAGCACACCTCTCCAGTGACTGCGTATCAGTGATCCATTAAAGTTGGTGATGCTGTCCTCTGGTCACTACAAAGTAAACCACAAAATTCTCTCTCTCTGGCTTCTATTGTTATAGTACTGTGTTTTGTTAGCGCATAGGCAGCTTGGCTTAACTGCGCTGAGATGCCACTGTTAATCTTTAAAGAAAATAGTATTTTTTTTGCTTCAATAAGGTGGGGCAAGAGATATGTTTTACATCAGAAAAATCTTTAAATGTTGAGATTGCAAGTCACACCATAAGAATTATGTGTGATTTGTGTATTCAAGTAATCTTTCTTTGTCACTGAGAATGTATTCTTGGCTTACTTATTTAACTAGATGACAACATTCTTGGCTAAGGAGTGTCTCTCTCTATATATTGTAGCATGTTGTTGGAAATACAAGCACATTATAATAATTTCATAGCATACACATACTATTTTCAGATATCCTGGTGTGCTCTTAATTGATTTTCTAAACATATGGTATAATACAAAGCTGTTGAGTAGGAACTGAGAAATTTCTCTTTGTGTCATTCTAAAAATTACATAGCTTGGTATTTAGTTTTCATATTGCATTCCTGGAGTTGTTAATTAAATGCATATTAGACTTTCATCAGATGACGATAGTTTCTAGAAGAATTCATAGATTTAGAAGACAGTTTATTGGATATCCATGCACTATGGGAATAAATACATTTATAAAACCGCCTAAAGGAACTGAGATCCAGAAAGAATGTAATTGATGTCTAGCTGTGATAAAGACTTGTTTTCTAAGTTTTGTTATATAAAGATAATTAATGAATAACGTCATTATGTGTTTCATAGTATTCATTATCTTTCCCTTTCCTAAAGTATTGATTACCATTAAATTTTGTTTCATTTGAAATAACTTATTTATGGTTATAAAATTGCTATATGTCAGCTTTATTTGTAATATATATTGGACATATCAATAATCACCAATGATAGAGAATTGCTTAAACTAGTTTTGGTATATCCCTAAAATAAAATACTTGTCAGAATTTAAAATTATGTTTCAGAAGTATATTTGTTAAGGTATACAATTATTCCAACAGAACAAAGGTGGTTTCAAGCACTTATGCTTTTGTAAACGAATGTGTTTGTTCCCCTCAAATACATAGTTTTAAAAAAATAAGCAAAGCAGTAGAGACACCAAAAATAGTATAGGTGGTTTATGGTACTGAAGTTGCCATGATTTTTAAAAATTTTTTTTCTGGCCATGCCTGTAATCCCAGCACTATGGGAGGCTGAGGTGGGAGTATCACTTGAGCTTAGGAGCTCAAGCTTGCAAGGATCTATGATCATGCTACTACGTTCCAATCCTGCGTGACAAAGCAAGACTCTGTCTTAAAAAAAAAAAAAGTGTTTGTGGTTTGTATTCTCTAACTTTTCTACAATAACTATATAGCTTTAGTAAGCCATTAAGTTATTCTGAAATGAAACAAATCAAAATTGTACATGATCTCATTGGTCAATCATCATTTTTTCTTTTTGTATTTATTTCCTATGAATTTAGATCCACTTTTTGCCTTAGTCAAAACATATTATGAGGATGTTTTGGGCAATAAAACTATTCCATATGATACTGGATATGTTATGCACTTATCAAAACCCAGGGAATGTACAACAGCAAGAGTGAACCTTAATGTAAACTATGAATCCTGGGTGATAATGATGTGTCAATATAGGTTCATCAGTTGTAGCAAATGAACCACTCTGGTGGGAGTTGTTGATAATGGGAATAGCTAGACATGTATAGGGACAGAGAGTATATGGGAAATCTCTGTACTTCCCTGTGCTTTATTGGTATGAAGATAAAACTGCTCCAAAAAATGGGTCTATTAATAAAAAAATTATGAGTTATACATATTTGTTGTATTGTCTATGCTATATAAAAAATGAGCTCCAAAAGCATCTGGCTTACACAATAACAATGTTATTTTTCATAATATATTTTGTGTTTGAGCACTTCCTCTACTTATTTTGTCTGGCTCATTCATATAGCAGCATTTATCTGGAGAGTCATCTGGGTTATTAGGTCTAAGATAGCCTCACTCACGTTTCTGGAGGTTGGTGCTGGCCCTTGACTATGGATCCAGGTTCTCCATTTGTATAACCTCTTACTCTCCTAGAAGCTGGACTGACTTCCTTACCTATTGTTCTTCAGACAGTATTACCAGAGAGCCAGGGCAGGAACTGCAAGGTCTTGAGGTCTAGGCTCCGGAAAACACTTGATGTCTCTTATGCCACATTCCATTGGTCAAGACAAGTTATGAAGCCAGCGGTAACTCATAGGATGGAAAAATAGGCTCCCTTTTGGGATGGGAGAATGAGTAAGTATTAGTGGCTATATTTAACCTTTCCCAGGGTATGACCAAAAACATAAAGGCAAGATACCATAGTTATTGATAAAAAGTATTTTGTGACAATTAAACCTTGAATCTATAACTAATTTCAATTTCATATTAAAATAATATTCTTTAAAAAGTATTGCATATTAAATTCTATGTCTGCACTGCCAAACACAATAGCCACTAGCCGCATGTGGCTACCACACTTAAAATTAGCTAGTCCTAATTGAGGTGTGCCGTATGTAAGTAAGTACAAAACACACACTGGTTTTTAAAGGCTTTGTACCTAAAAAAAGAGCGTGAAATATTGCATTATTATAATTTGCCTTTGTTTGGGTTGAACAAAATATATTATTAAACTAATTTCACTTCTTTTTACTTTTTGATGTGGCTACTAGGAAATTTAAAAATGCATATGTGACTCATTTCTGTGGCTCACATTATATTGCAATAGTTCAGTATTGCTCTATACACTGATGCTTTTCATACAGTTTCTCACAGCAACTACAAATGGATATTTTTTTTTCAGTTACATGGCTAGGGAACAAAATACAATATTTATACCTTTTTATGCCTGTGCGCAATCTGCACTTGCCAAAAATAATTATAGCAACCTAAAAATCCAAATACAATAATAATTTGGTATTATACCAGTGAAGAGGTTTAGAAATAAAACATTACAATTTGAGTACACATTTGTACACTTTCCTAAAATATTTATAACTAACAAATCATCTGACATTTTAAAAAAGGTTACTTTTAAATTTCAATTGTGCTATTTCTTTTTTCTCTATTGTTTACCTTTATCATTCTTATGTGGGTCACATAAAAGCCTAGACTCTTTCAATTTGTTTTTGTCTCTCATGTTTTGAGAGCGCCAGGCTGGACATCTGTTACTGCCAAACCTTCCTGCCCCTCAGTTTTCAGCATCGTTCTCTTTCTCCTTTCCCGGTTCACCCATTCTCCCTGCTCTGATTGTCTCAGTTGAGGAATTATTGCCTGGGAGAATTCACCTGTCTCGTTTTCATGCTTGGCTTATTACTTTACTGTGTTTCTTGGCCAAAACCTGAGGGTAGCTAATCATTTGTACCTCCAGCACTTCATTTTCTAAATTAAGAGAGGCAGATGTATTGTTCCATACAAAGGTTTTTCAGAATTCTGGGATAATTAGGTAATGCCAATTACTAATTTCATTATTTTCTAATGGTTTTGTACTTTGTCTTTTTATGAGCCATGCTATTCAGAGCCCTTGAGATTTGGCTAGACCGTTTGGTTTCAACATCCATCAGGTGAAGCAGCTCTTTGGTGCCAGTACTTCCTCTTGTTGGAGCAAGACTGCGTGTACTGCTTGTCTGTTTGATATGTAAAGTTAATCACAGACAAAGCTCAGGACACTCATAGGGAAAAACTGAATAGAGAGGTAGAGATTTGAATATCAAATGCTACAAGTCTGCCACTTCTGCTGCCTTTTATGAACTCTTAGGCTGTACCATATTTTGTTTGCTTCTTTTTGCTAAGCTTAATATTTTGAAAGTGTGCTTATGTTTCAAGGGTAAGTGGAATTCGTATCACCAGGGCAAGTAATGTTTCTAAATAGCTAGTAGCCATAAAGTCTTCAGGGACACTCTTCTTCTTGGCATTTCTTGAATATTAAGACAAATCTGCTTTTCTACATTCAACAAGACGAAATCTATTGCTCTGTTGCTGAGACCAAATAGAAAGGAGTTAATAAGCCATAACACCTGTATAGACCAGGATTTTGCAGTATTTTTTTTCTTAGCATTTAAAAGGTAAATTCCTTTCATCACAAACAAGTTAGAAACACTTATTGCCAATACCCACTGGATTCTTAATAAAGCTTATGGAGCCCATTGGTTTCCTTGCTAACTGACAGTGTACCTGCTCTAAAGCATTAGCTTAAAAATCAGTATTTTCCAAATTGCCATACAAGTTTGCTGAACTAGCAAAATGCATCCCTATCATTTATTTTCCTAAGAGGCACTCCAGTTCCATTTAAGATGAAGACATCCCTTTGAACAAAATTAATCGTTAATTTTTTTTCCGACTAGGCTCTTAAAAATATGATATTCTTAAATAGCTAATATTTTCAGAATAAAAATGGAAAATTCTTTGGAAATCTATTTGCCACCCAGCTTTCCTCTGATTAATAATCCTTGCAAATGTGTGCTTATTATACCATAAACATGACCTTTATAAGAACATTAGAAAAATCAAACTATGGATATGCCATGTCAGAGACTTTTTAAATGTCAGAAAATGTAATGCTTTAAAATTAATGTGATCTTATAATACTTAACTATTGAGGGTATTTTTTTGAACTTTTTATGAATTTGGGCTTATTAAACATTTTTAAAAGGGTTCCATTACTGAAATAGTCTTGTCTGGGTCACAGTTGATGCTAAAGAATGTAAAGCTGCTTGAAAGAAAGAAAGAGAGAGAGAGAGAGAGAAAGGAAAGAAGGAAGGAAGGAGAGAAAAGAAAGAAAGAAAGAGAGAGAAAGAAAGAGAGAGAGAGAGAAAGAAAGAAAAAGAGATAGAGGAAGGAAGGAAAGAAAAGAAAAAGAAGAAAGAAAGAAAGAAAGAAAAAGAGAAAGAAACAGTTAACAATTTATGGGTTTAGTAGGCTGAAATTTGTCAAACATATGAGATATTTATTACCTTCATTTCCCTGAGCCTCTAACCAGAAGAGAGTCAAGAGTGGGAAAATGTTTTCATTTAAAGAGAGGAAATTTCTAAACATGGCATTTTATAAACTAAACGGGCCAGGAGTAGAGAGGGCATGCCTGGAAGTCAGCAGAGGAGACAGTGATGTTTGGCAGTGAATATGTAACCAGTTCAACTTGGGAGCTTTAGCTCTAAGGTAGGACATATACCACACTCAGTGTCAGAGTTCTATTTCTGCATAATTAATTACCAGAAACTTGTTGGCTTAAAACATCACACATTTATTAGCTTATAGTTCTGTAGGTCAGAAGTCCAGCACAGATGTGGCTATGTTCTCTGTTCAGGGTATCATAGGGCTGAAATGAAGATGTTGGCTGGACTGAGTCCTCATCAGGTGACTCTAGGTTAAAACTCTATTTCTCAAACTCGTTCTTGTTGGCAGAATTTAATTCCTATGATTGTAGAATGAAGGTCTCGCTTTCCTTGCTAACCATCATTCTGGGGCTACTCTTAGCTCCTAGAGGCCACCTGCATTCCTTTACATGTGGCCTCCATCTTCACGCCAGTGAGGGCACATTGAATCCTTCTGTTGTTTCTGCATCCGGCTGGAGAATGCTCTTTGCTTTTGAACAGCTCATGTGCTTAGGTCAGGCCCACCTGAACAATCTCCTTCTTTTTTTTTTTTTTTTTTTTTTTTTTGAGACATAGTCTCACTCTGTCACCCAGGCTGGAGTGCAGTGGCACAATCTCGGCTCACTGCAACTTCCACCTCCCAGGTTCAAGCAATTCTCCTGCCCCAGCCTCCTGAGTAGCGGGGATTACAGGCATGCATCACCACAACAGGCTGATTTTTTGTGTATTTAGTAGTAGAGACGGGGTTTCATTATGTTAGCCAGGATGGTCTTGATCCACTCAACTCTGCCTCCCAAAGTGCTGGTATTACAGGCAAATCTCTTCTTTTTGAAGTCAACTGTATCATATAGCATAACCTAATCACAAAAATAATATCTGCAAAATTCATAGTCCTAGAGATGATATAGGATATGTACAGCAGGAAGCAGGAAATCTTGGGGGTTGTCACAGAATTCTGCTAAGTATGCGTAGATATACACATCCTTACCTAGACCTTAGGTTTATCATTTTTATTCTCTGGCTCAGTGTTTTTCATGTGTGGATCCTGTACCAATAGCATCAGTATTACCTGGAAATTAGTAAGTGATGCAAATTAGCAGCTCCCACTCAAAAATCAAAACTTGAAGTATGAATAGGAAGACGCCAGCAGTCTGTGTCTTAATAAGCCCTCCAAGCATTTCTGATGCTCACTAAAGTTTGAGAGCCAGTGCTGTCAGGATCAGCTAACATCTGGTGCCAAAGAGCTAAATCTGACTGATGACTATTTTAGAAAGTAAAGTCTTATTGGAACATAGGTATGCCCATTTGGTTATATATTGTCTATAGCTGATTTCCCTCTACAATGGCAGACTTAGTAGTTCCATATAGAACTAATTTCTCACAAATCCTTAAATATTAATTATCTGGCCCTTTCCAGAAAAAAAATAAGTTTGTCTTCTGCTCAGGAAATAGATTACTTGATTGCTGAGGTTTCATCCAGTTCTAACTTGTTCTAATTTTGTACAACTTCCATGTGAACCCTACAAAATTGCAACATGAGATTTAGAGGTTCATTTTCCTAAAAAAGATTAACCCTTGATTTTCATTTCTGTTAAAGGACCTGAAAATGTGCCCTTTCTTCCAGACATGACTGCAACCATCCTTTCAGTCCACTGGCAGCTTTTTCTGTCTTAAGTGGTAATAAAGAACATCTGTTCACCATTCTTTCTATGTTAGTTTTTAAATATTTGAAGACAATTAAGTCACTCTGAGTCTCTTCACAAAAACATTGCCAATACCTTTAGCTTTCCCCTTATTCTTATTTGCTTATCTTTAATCATGTCTGTTTCTCTGCTTTGGCTATTTTCTAGGTTGTATATGTCTTTCATAAGTTATTAGATTTTCAACATACTTAGCCAATCTTTCTGGCTTCTAAATTAAATGGACAAAACTAAAAACCAACCTGCCAATTGTCCAAGATTCAGCTCTTCTATATTTTGTCAGATTTCTATGTAATTATGCATCTTTTAAACATATCTTTGCTAGCAATCCACTGAATGTGGCTTACATCCTTTACATTACTCTTTTTTCTTCCAAAATTGGTCCAACCGTTAGACTTAACTGTGGTTGATTCCCACTTTCTGAGTCTGGCCTCCATGATGTCAAACATTTGGCATGATGGAGGTTTTCACTGTCATCTGATAGTTTTCATTGGTTGACCAGTTCACTAAACATACTCTAGGTACCCAACTTCCGTTTTGTGTTCGTTTTCCCATTTCTTTCCATGTTTTCAATACCTGGCCGGTGAAGCAGTAAATTAATCAATTAAATCTCTGCTTTTACTTTCCCTCACTTCATCATATCAAGTTTGACTTGTAGTCTTGATATTTTCTAATCCATGGCACCAAAAATAGACATGATTTTTTGTTTGGTTGTTTTGTTTTGTTTTTGTATTTCTTTTCTCGTTCTTAGTCTGGATTCTTCTAGAAAATGTGTGTGTGTGCGTTTGTATTCCAAATATATGCAGCTCTATTGTTCTGTTGCCTTTGGTTTCCTTTCTACCTACTTTGTCTGTGATGTATACTTGTGCTGTTGGTATCACAGATTTCTCTGAGGGTCAGCCAGCTTTCCTAAGCTCTCCCCTTGAGGTATGCCCTGCCATTTCCTTCAGCAGATTAAAGGCTGCTTATCTGAAATATCTCATTACTGAAATAATCACTTTTAATTTACCAATTGTACAGCCTTTACCTTTCCAGAAACATAATGAATAACATAATTTGTTTCACGCCACTCAAATTTGCTTCCCATGTGCCAAAAATGTAGGGTTTTTTTTTTAACTGATGGAATCTATTTGCATAGGCTTTCTGAATGTATAAATTATTTAAAATAAAAATACTTTTTTTGTCAGAAGATTTACCTTACCATATTCTTTCATTATCAGGGAAGGACTTAAGATGTCTTTCAACAGTATAATACTCTGAAATGTGATAGGAGAGTCTGAGTTGCTTGAAACGATTCTGTTACGCTTAGATCTATAATTGGGATTTATCATTCAGTTGAGACCCAGCTCAGACTAGCTAAATGAAAATGTAGCTAAGGGCAATTCAGTGGAAGACAAAATTTTAAAAATACAAAAATAAAATCCAAAGAATCTCCCTGGCTTGTGGCAGCAGCCATTGAAAGGCTGTGTATGTAACATGGCAGTTTGAGGGACTGACTATGTGCTTACCTACAAAGGTAGAGAAGAAAGGATATTCCTGTGTTGAACTGTGCAGCATTTAAGATTTAGCTAGGAAATTTGAAAAAAAGTAACCAACTAAAATTTTGGCTAGACTAATGGAATTCTGAAGCTACAAGCAAGACTGCCATAAACAGTTATTATCAAGATTTCCCCAGTGCTAATATGCCATCTAAAACTTTGGCTGGAATAACTGGTGAAAGCATAGCAAATAAACAAGCCAGCCACTTATAAAATTGAGTGGCCGTTATTCTTGTTTGTGTGAATAGTAGAACATATTACCTTTTGATCAAAAACAGCAGTCATCATATCTGATATTATTAGTTAAACATCACATATGGCTCCTTGCTAAAAGAAGTGGGTTTGCAAACTCTGAAAATATGCCGGAAAGAACAAATTGAGGTCTCCCTGTATCTTTTTATTACTATGTGATAATATCGGAATATTGCATTTGTTTTTAGTTGATGGTTAGGAAAGATAATTTCATTTCATTAAACAAGAGAAAATGAGTATTCCAAAGGAGAAGGTGGCAAGAACAATAATTAAAAAAAAAAAAAAAGCTTTGCTTATTCGCTCACTGTGGCTCACCTTGCTTTAAAGGGCTTAATATCACATTTACCTTTATTGAAACTTACCCAGTGTATTCAAGACAGTGGATAACTAATAAATATTTGATGAATGTTTGTGAGAAAGAACGAGTGAGCCAAGAAGTAAATCTGAGAGGAATGAAAGATGAGAGTAACCAAGAGAGAAGAGATGACAGAACAGGTAACGAACAGAGAAGACACTGAAAAGGGAGGAAGAGAATTGGTGTGACTCTATTTTTTCCACTGACCATAAATAATATTAAATATTCACGTCCCAGATTCCAAGTCGGCTATCATATTTTGAGTACCTACTAGGTATTAGGCACAGAGCTAGTCTCTCTCATACAATATTTTGTCAGATAATGCCACACTCTTGGTTGATCACTATCTAATTTAAAAGACGAATACTTCTGTGCAGTACCAAGAGATCATTTAAGAGTGGGTATTTGCATACAGGATGACTTGGGGGCATTTTTGGTGCTACCTACAGGCTGTCTCATTAACAGTTCTGTGGAGGTCAAGTGAGTCACTTGGATATGATTATTCCTCCAAATTGTCTCCCTCTTAGTCTCCCTTCCTCCAGACCTCCTTCCTTCCATCCCTTCCTTTTTGTTATTTCTCTCTCTTTTCAATATTGTTTCCTATACCTGCCACTTCACAAAGAGCACATTGAAAACCTGCTTAATAGTATTAGTGACATCAAATATAGTTTGGCATTTTCATTTCTTCTCCCTGGATTAGCTTCCAAAACAACAATGTCTTGTTCATTCATTCATTCGTGTATTTATTCACTCAAAAGCACTTGGGTGCCTATAATTTTCAAAACCCTTTATTAGACACCATAGAAAAAAATTAAGAGAATCCCATGGATATTCCCCTTCAAAAGCTTAACCCAGAATCAAATTACTAGTAAACAAAATGTAAGAACCATAAGAGACATGCTGATCAATGATTTAAACAATAATGCTAATAAAACTAAATTTAATAAAATACATTCCATTATTTCATGTCATTTGGATAAAATAATAATGAGTAAAAAAGACATTAAGGGTAGTTACCGTAATTTAGTTTTTATTCTATTAAGTACTTCTCACTGTAAGCCTTACAGAAATCCTGGAACTTTATAGAAGGAAGACCGAAATAGCTGTTAATTTCCTTTGGACATGAAAACGCTGGAATTTGGATGCAGGTTTCCAGTGACAGAGCCTGTGTTCTTAAGCACTTAGAATACTCTGTAGAAAGTCTGCAAAAGAGAAAATTGGCTATCATGCTAAGTGGATGGGGTTGGGGGGCAGGGCAGGGTTGGCAGGGCAGGGTTGGCAGGGCCTTTCAGCTGAACCTTGAAGGGCAGAGAACAGTTGAAGAACAACATAAATTTACAAAATTTTAAAAAGTAGTTTTCTTATCTTCACTTATAAGGAGGACATTAAATTGTATAAATAGGCGAGAAAAGGTCATAATGACATTGATAACATGGGAAGCAAATATTTAGCCCTTGGAAGGCATAATGACTTTTGAAAACTGTATGCAACACAGATCAGAATCATTCAGGAAAATGCAGGGCCAATTTCAGAAGCCGTGCTTCTTACAGAATTTCTCTCCTCTCTCAGCAGGCATGCCTGCTCAAAGCAATTTGACTCATTCTGTTTGTTCTTCCTTTGGGATTAATGTCCTTTCAAAAGCACAAAATAATCTTTACAATTTCAGTCAAACAGGCCCATGAATTTGAAGGGGCTAACTCCAGTTCTCTGAGGCTGTGATCAGAGCCCTTTCTCCAGCTTTCTTTTAGGGTTATTTGTTGTTGTGTTTTCTACAGAACGTTTGGGTTTACAGTGATTGGGTCACTCCACCAACTCCTGTCTAAGACATACCGACAAGGAAGAATAGCTATGGGAGAGCGCTGTAATCTCAAGGCATTCAATCAGGTTGGAATCATGAGGGAATCACAGGAAGTAGATTTGCCAGGCCAACATAGACTTTTGCAGAATGTCCAGGAATGAAAGTCTCCCATTTATTGAGGTACAAATGTAGGTCTCAAGTTATCTTCATGACCTGGGCAATATTTGACAGACAAATCAGATGTCCTTTTTAATCCTCTCACTGGATTCTAACCAAAAGAAGGCTGGACACTTAGCCAAAGGACTTGGTATAAGGAAATTGTCAGCATTATTCTACTTTCTGTCTTCCAAAACTTAGGATTTCTGTGCATGTTTTAGCCTGATTGATGATCACTGGGAATAAAGTTTAGGGTGCCCTAATGTGGAGTGTTTGTGTTGGGGATAGCAAACTGTGATTAACTGGATTAGATACTGGTATGTTTTGTTAAGGAGGATTCTGAGGCCAACTAGAAATGTAATTAATGAATCATATATGCCCTGAGTACGACAGAGGGGAGTGGTATAATGGATTCTTATACTTGGATTATGGGAACAATAGAGATATTACGATTTTTACAAAGAGCAAATATTAAAATCAATCAACCTATGTATGCATAGCTTGAATTAGCTACTGCAGAGTACTTAATTTCATAGATTTCCCAGTTTCCACAACTAAAACAACTAAATTATTAAGAGATAACAGAATCACTGTAAAAATTAAAAGCCTATATATGTATAAACTACTCAAAAATTTATAGTGATTATTATTATTATACTGTTTATTATTATTTGAAATGGGACTGCTTTAAATAATTCTGTCTATACGATCTACCACACACCAGCAGAATACAATTTTGTTACCAGAATATTTTACTCTAATTGCTAAATTAAATTTTTCTCTTAGAAATTTATTTAGGCCTGTGTTTTTCTGGACTCCCAAATTCTAAGGAATAGTAAAAACATGAACTTCTAATAAATTTGCAGTCAAAGAAAAATCAGATGCAATTTCTGAGGCATTCTGCATTAGTTAGTTAATTCTGACACATTCTGAGTTGAGTAAACTGTATGGGAATTAGTCGTACAAGTCAAGATGTGTTTGTGCCTCATGCCAAATTCCAGATTTGTGTATTTAGGCTGCAGTTCACAAGAGGGTGAGAACATGTTGTTGTCAACCAGAAAAACCTGTGTTTTCTCATTAACCTTGGCCTCCGATCTTGGACTTCCAGTCAGTGCTGAGATTCTCAGAGCCCAGGTACCCTCCCAAAAATTGTCTCATATTTAGCCTTGAATGCTCATTATCTCCACTGACATGGCCCCCACCAATGACAAGTCCCACTGATTATTTGCCTCCTTTTCATGGTAGTTTAACTTTAATCCTTGTGTTTAACTACACTATTTTATGATGTCTTTTTTTTTATCATAATGTCATAACATAGAAGTCCCTTTCGTTTTGTGTTGCATTGGTGATAGCTCCTTAACCCTGATATGAGGACTTTCTTCTACCTGGGGCTATAAGCAGTTTGTCTTTCTTTCTGGATTTGTGGATCCTATATCTGCTGCCTCCTAGCCATTTGAATATGAAAATGTAGGTCCTTTCCTAGAGGCAGTTTCTGTTCCTATCAATTGTTCTTTCAATTCGGTGGAAATGAGGACTTGGTACATATTTGAAAGAGAGAGATATATAATATAGCTACAAATAAATAAATATGGGCTTTGAAACTAGCCCTATTTGGTTTCTAATTCTACCTAGCTCTTGAATAGGATGATCTTGCTAAACCTTTTCTTCACCTGTAAAATGAAAATAAGGATATCTTCATTGTTTATACAAATAATGTATGTAAACTTATCTAGCAAAGAACCTAGATCATAATATATGCTCAAAGGAACAGAACTCCTTATAAAAATAAAATATGATTGTGTGGATCTTCTTGCTGGTGATCACTTAATAAGCATTTTATTTCTCTTCCATTTAAAGTAAATCCTTTTCAGGGTTTCACAATTTCCACAATTTCATTAGGAACTGATTTTACATCTTCTCCAAAGACTAAATGTATCAAAATTAAAAGAAAATATAAAGTAAGGTTTGTTTTAAGCATAACCTGCCAGAAGAAACAATCACATTGAAGCCGAGACTAAACAGAGCACAAGTCAGCTCCCCAGGGAATGTTCTTGAGGAAATTGAAATCAGAATATCTTTTTGGTATTATAGAGTTTGTAAGAACATTCACCGAAGCAATGGAATCCAAGAACTCAGAGTTCCTAAACCTTGGAAGCTAATGGATACTGCAAATGCTAGAGAGGTGCTAAATATAGGCCCTTAAAACACTGACAGTGTGGTATTCACTGTTCTTAGTATGTTTCATTTAATTTGATGATGGTGATAGTGACAGGCCAACAACAGTTATATTTCTTAGGAATTTTGTGCCATGGTTTTTATGAAGTAAAATTAGATTAAAATGTGGAAATTATCACAATGGAACATTGAGTGAAAACGTTCATAATCAAGTGAATGCTCTTAGAGCTGTCATCATTACGTAATTAGAGTTATGTTGAATGCAAACCTAGTTTCTACTTTGTTCTTCTAGACTGTGCAGGCATAATAAAAGGGATAACTGAATCAATGAATTGATATGAAAAGAATAAAAATCTAACACCTATGGACAAACACACGGTTATGTAGTAGATTCAATATGTGCATAGTCTATAATATACTGGATTATAAACATTATAAACTTGTGGAGGTAAGATTCATGGGAAATTACTTCTTGGATAATCCTGTGCCTTACAAATATTTGATCTGTTTGGCAAAGTTTAATTGAAACTAGCTTTTTTAATATATATATATATATATATATATATATATACACACACACACACAGAATCTTGCTTTGTTGCCAGGACTGGAGTGCAGTGGCACGATCTTGGCTCACGGCAACCTCTGTCACCCAGGTTCAAGCCATTCTCCTGCCTCAGCCTTCTAAGTAGCTGAAATTATTGCAGGTACCCACCACCATGCCCAGCTATGTTTTTTTTGTTTGTTTGTTTTTTTGTTCTTTTTTGTGTTTTTAGTAGAGACGGGTTTTCACTGTGTTGTCTGGGCTGGTCTCAAACTCCTGACCTTGTGATCCGCCCACCTCAGCCTCCCAAAGTGCTGGGATTACAGGCCTGAGCCACTGCGCCCGGCCTGAAACTAGCTTTTTATTTATACATTTTTTTCTCTACCACCTTTCATAAAAAAAAAAAAAAATGGCAATCTCTGAATAAAATGCAGATATAAGAAGCTACACTCTGGAAGCAGAATGTTTATTGACAAATCCTGGCTCTACCACTTACTAACTGCACGAACTTGAGTAATTGTCTTAACTTTACTATTACTCCATTTCTTTATTCACAAGACTATTAAATGATCAAGGGAGCTAGCGTACAGAGAGGACCCAGTACAGTACCCAGTGTATGGAAGTAGAAATAACTTGCTTTTATGCCCCTGGAATCAAGGAGAGTTGTTTATGAAATAGCATAAATTTACACCTGAAAATGAAATCCATGTTTAAGAAACATATAGAGAAAAAGATGTTAATAAAATAAAAAGCCTGGGACTTAGAGTGTTTGGGCTATTTATTTTTCTGAAGGAAACAATAATGGGAGCTTAATTGCACTAAAAATCTATAATGAAATGTTTCTCATCTTTGAGCAGTGCACTCGAAAAACTCTACTAGTTTAACCCCCTTCTCTTTTCTAGTTCTTCAGAGAAGTTACTGGTTTGTAAATGTACACCACTGTTAATTTGGACACGAAAAAAAAGGGGTACAATATCTCAGCAGGCTGTGATGATTCAACTTCATTTATTCATTTGTTTGCTCACCCATTTTTTCATCCATCCATCCATCCATTTCTAAAACAGATACACAAGTCACTTAATAGATACCAGGAATCTCCTAATATATAGAAGTCAAGGAAGAATGAAATAGACATTCTTAACAAACGGCATCCTCATATAGAAAGACAGACACAGAATCAAGTAATTCTAGTAATGTTGGCTAGATGGAAGCTTGTGCATGGCACAGCAAGGCACCAGGGAGTGATCTTTCTACAGAGATGTCCAGGAAATACTTAATAGAGGAACTCATGCTTGAGCTGCTTCCTGCACCAGGAATAGATGATTCGTTTTTTGGCCATATGTTGATGTAGGTTTCAAGAGCACGTTGGGTGGGATGTAACTTAGATAACACAAATTACATCAGTTACTATGCTACCAGGGGTTATAATTTACATTTTATAATTCACATTTTGGGGTCTAAATTGCTAGTTGAAATATGACATTCCCAAAGCAAGTTTTATTAGATACTCTAGATTGAATCTGTTCCTTTCTATACCTATAAAACTTATTTACCCATGTCTATAGTGTCCCACTCTACTTTTCCTTCCTAGTAAAAACTTTCAGAAGTGTCTCCATTAGTTTCCATTATGATACCCTCACTCATTCCTTACCCTCCTCAAAAGTGGCTTCTCTTTAGATGACCCACATAAATGACTGTACTTAAATGGCTCACAAAGGTCACTAAAAATCTCCATGACATTAAATCTATCAGACATTACCATCTTACTTGATCCTTCTGCAGCCTGAGACAGTGTTGACTATGCTTTCCTTTTCCAAACAGTCTCTCAATTTTGCCCAGCCCCACTGGCACAGACAAGTTCATGCAGACAAGTCCCAATTAAAGGATACAGATCATAAATACACAACACCATGTGACAAGACTTTAGCATCATTTTTTCTTTTTAAAGAGGGAGATGACCAAAGCCTAGATATCATGAGTGAAATTTCCCTGAGAGACAGATGTAGTAAGGCAAGTTCAACTGCCTACATTAGCTTCATTTAAACACTGGACCATTAATGAGACTAGGTTTTGACACAGTTTGTTAGCAGAAATGAAAACTTTGTGACTATACTTTCAAGGGTTATCAGATATTAATAAACACCCAATTGCCCTACGACTGCCTCCTTTAAGGATGCTTGGTTCATAAATGTGGTATTGTTTTTATCTATAGCACACATTACTCACTAGTATTTATTTAATAATTAACTTTTTTTTTAAGTTTGACTTTTTTTTCCCATTTATTTCATTGCATTTTCGGTTTTGGGGTACATGTGAAGAACATGCAAGATTGTTGCATAGGTACACAAGTGGCAGTGTGATTTGCTGCCTTCCTCCCCATCACCTACATCTGGCATCTCTGCCCTTGCTATCCTCCCCAACAAGGACCTAGAAATAGAAATAATTAACTTTTTTAAAATTTAGGTTGTTCTTTGAGTATTATCATCATTGCTTACATGTGAAGATTCATTGATTGCCATTGTCATCTCTAGAAAGGGACAACTATTCCTATCTGGCATGATCCCAACAGTGACTGGCTTCTGACAGTGACCACATTTGACTCTGAGAAAATGCCTTTCCTCAATCTAAAAAGTCGAAGGACCCAGGAGAAAGCAACAGTTTCTCTTCCATCAGCAATTCATTCTGAAACAGACTGTATCAAGCATATCATCTGTAAATTATTTGCTGCTTGGAAACATTGTTTTGTGCTGGAGATGTAATGTCCAATACCACCTTCTTGAGAATGGAAGTGTTTTTTATCTGCAGTGTACAATACAGAAGCCTCTAGCCACATGTGGCTCTCAAACATTTGAAATGCAGCTAGTGGGATTGAGAACTGATTTTTAAAAAATTTATTAATTTTAATTAATTTAAATTTAAAATAGTCACACATGTTAACGACCACCATATTAGACATCTCAGCATTAGAATATCTCTTTTATTAGTCATGATTGGTGGTATGAAATTAAATTTTAAGAAATTTTTCTTGAGGGAAATTTTGTGATTTTATATTCTACATCACTAGCAATGAACTTGAGAGGAATTTTCCAGGCAAAATCTTTTGATTTCCTGTAAAGCAGGCACCTGCCCTGAATTATTCACTATCTATCTGACAGAGGTGCTACAGTATAGAGGGATATTTGGGGTTAAATGTTTAAAACTCCTTGCTTGATACTCCTAATATATTTTTTCTCTAGTATTTTCCAGACACCAGAAATTGTCATAAAAGTTAGTTAAATAATCGAGAGATCCCATTTTTCTTCTAGTGGAGACTTGATTCAGGATATTGGCAATTGGATAATATCAGTGTTTTAATTTTGGTCATGGCATTTAATGACAGTGACAGATAAAATACTGTTAGTGCTTCTTGCCTAGCTTCCTTCCAAGTGTGTTGAGGTGACTTACTGGAATATTTAAATACCGCAACTGAAAATGAATAGATAATTTGAACAAGGGGAAAACCCTTTTCCCATGATTTCTTTCATGGGAAAAGATTGAATCACTGACCATTGACATGGGCAAATGTTTTTGAATCATTATGTCCAAAATGGTGCTCCAGTTGCCCTGACTCATATTCCCATTCTCACCTCATTTCTCTCTGCGGTCAAAAGCAGGATGTATGAGACACCAGTCACCATCCTGTGTGGATTAGGGCTGCCAACTAGACCTTGTTTCAACATTTGAGTTGACCTGGTAAGGCCAGTTCACTTTAGGCCAACGAGGAGCTTTATCTTAAGGAGGCAAGTACTGGATCAACTTTCTGAAACCTAGTCAGTGAATCAGCAATCCAAGAGTGGGAGGGGGGCGGGCAGCTACAACAACAACAAAAGAAAAATGGTTACCAAATCATACTAAATTCACATTTTATCTCAAAATATGTTTCCAGTTATAGCATCCTGTTGAGGACAGATGTGGGAATTAGATGGAGCTTGGATGACTGAGGTTTAAGGAAACATAGTAAACATATAATTTTCCTACACAAAGACAAATAATCCCAACAGGAAAATTGCCCATTGTTATATCCAACCAACAACCTTGAGTATTTGAGAGGCAGCCTTGCAAGGGAATGTGACAAACACATATTTATTTATCTGATTTGGCAAGTAAATGTTAAAGAATATAAATTTGAGGAGTTTTGAAACACATTTGATATGATATTCATGTCTTTCTGGATTCTTCTTCAAATATAAGGCAGGGTCGCGTGCTAGGGATAAAAATCAGGGATAAATACTGAATGTTTCTTTACAAAGAATGTGGTCTTTCTTCCTCCTTCCCTCCCTCCCTCCTTCCCTCTAATGGAGACTTGATTCAGGATATTGGCAACTGGCAATATCCGATATTCAGAATATTGGCAATCTTCCCTCCCTTCCTCCCTTCTTCCCTCCCTCCCTTCCTTCCTTTTTAATAAAAACCTTCCATTAATAAAAACCTCTCATAAGATTGCTGGCTTTAACAAGTTATGCCTGGGACCTAATTTGACAAAATGATTCTGTTAGGTATTTTTTTTAATTATTATTTTGTTTTGTCTTTATTATTGTTGTTTTAGTTCAAAAGCTATTTGCATCAGTGCATTAAAAATCATTAGAGTTTCTCAGTTTCTTTCTGGTAAGATAGAAACTGGTAAGATATTTTGCTTCCTAGAGGCTTGGCTTTTGATTTTATAAATTGGATATTATAAAAGATACCTGGCAGAATTGTGTGTTTTAAAGGAATTAAGAGGATAGAAGGCTAATCCATGCCAATTAATGAATAGATATATTAAATTATCTATATTCTCTAGATTTACCCCCACCTTGGCTGGCCAATTCCATTAACTATAGCACTCCATGGCCAACATTTTGGTTGAATCAAGTTTTGCTTTTTTAACTGAAGAATGATGAGACTTTTACATTTGGAAAGGAGAGCTTTATTTTTCGTAAATGTTTGCAGCCTGCAGGCTGGTCATTCTGACAGGCTGGGAAGCATAGCTTCAGGCCAAAAGCAGAAACAGACACTTCAAGGGAGGGATGAAGGGAACAGGAATTTAGGCTGAAAGAGGTGGCCAAATACATGCTTAATAAGCTATAGAAGGAGTCATGAATATTTATGAAAGTAGAAAGATGTACATGCACAACTGGACTTTATGCTTCTCCATGGGACCTGTGTTCAAAAAATGGCAATGTTAGCACGATCCAAGGGTGAAGTCGGAGCCCTCTGATGTCAGATAGGGTAGCAGAAGACACAAAAACCTTCACTGCTTATTCTCCCTTGCCTGGCCAGAACCACCCTGCCATCAGTGGTCTGGTCCCCAGAAAGAATACTGGTCCATTGTTTTGTGGAAACTGCAGAAGGGAGGAGTAGCATCAGTTGTCTGGTTGAAAGGGTTGGTTTCTGGTTAGCCCATAGGAAAGAAAGGCTAATTGCTGTTAGTGAGGCAGGGGGTATAAGTAGGCATGTCCATCTCCCATCCCTGTACAGCTAAGAACTCAGTTTTCACGGTTTCTTTGGGTTTTCCTTGGCCAGTGGGGGTTCGTTCAGTCAGTTGGGGGACTTAGGATTTCATTTTTATTTCTCAGCCTTTATGCCATTATTTATTTTCTACTTCTTATTTGTAGTATCAGATCTAAAGTTTTTATGCCCCCTATCACACAGACCCCTGAATTCCTATAGTGAGTCCTTCTCTTGCCCCATGGACATAGCAAATTCTAACTGAAATATTTGAAAATGGATTTGAATAATTTTCCACCTATACCAAATTAGTTGCTTATTAAATAACTACTTAGGATCTAATATTATATAAAATGCTTTATATGATTTCCTGCTATATGTGAACCTTTGGAGGAGTTTAGTAATGTAATCATAGCTTATTGAAATACACATAAGTTCAATATAGGTATGTGTATATATATATATATATTTCAATAGAAATAAGTGGATATATATTTTAATATAAATATATATATTTCAATACATGTAAGTTGATGATGAAGGAAAAAGATACTAAAGATACTGTAGAAATTATTTTTCCTATCAGGAAATTAGATATTTCTGCTGTTTTCTATACATGCAGATTGATATATACACACACACTATATCTATATCTATCTATCTATCTATCTATACATCTATATATATATAAATGATGAACAAAATTCTCCACTGACATCGATATTTAACAGTGGCAATCCCTAACCA
Organism: Sapajus apella; assembly: GCF_009761245.1. Taxonomy (NCBI): domain Eukaryota; kingdom Metazoa; phylum Chordata; class Mammalia; order Primates; family Cebidae; genus Sapajus; species Sapajus apella. The sequence continues at coordinate 41,914,015 of NW_022436944.1, read as the reverse complement.
TTTTGAACTTCAATTTTGTCACCTGGGGAAATGGAAGATTAAGTAGTAGATTAAGGTTAAGATTAAGATGAAGTTGTCAGGCAGGATGTCTATGACAGGCGAACACGGAAAGGATTGAGCGCAGGAGTTCAAGGTTAGAAGACTGTATTATGGAAAGAACACTTCTTCACTCTCATAAAGTATTTCATTATATCAATTTACATGGTAACCTCTTATTGTGATCATTCTTCTGAAACAGTCAAGATAAGCAAAGAGAAAAAAAATGAAGTTAGCTTTAAAATTATCTTGATTGACTGCTTTCAGAAGGCCTAAGCAGCTGCTTTGCAAGTTCTTTGGTTCATTATAAAATGTATTTATCATGTAGTGAGAGCGAGTTGGCCAGGCACTGTGTTAGGGCACTTTACATATATTATCTAATACAATAAGTTTCAACTGACAGCCTCTAGCTTAGAGTTCCTATTTATGTGTATGAATTATCAAAATAAACATGTCTAAGTTTACATATTAATTTGCTATTCAAAAATGCAAATTTTTGAAATGAATTTGTCTTACTTTCTCAGTCTCCATTGACAAATACCTAAGAATTAGTTACTCTGGTTCTGTTTTTTTGTTTTTCAATTTCACAAGTTAATACTTTTGTGAATCTTACGAATTGACCAAAGCAATATTTAATATGTTGATTCTTTTTTTTTTTGAGAGGGAGTCTTGCTCCGTCGCCAGGCTGGAGTGCAGTGGCACAATCTCTATTCACTGCAACCTCTGCCTCCTGGGTTCAAGAGATTCTCCAGCCTCAGCCTCCCCAGCAGCTGGGACCACAGGTGCGTGCCACCACGCCCAGCTAATTTTTGTATTTTTAGTAGAGATGGGGCTTCACCATGGCCAGGATGGTCTCGATCTCTTGACCTCATGATCTGCCTGCCTCGGCCTCCCAAAGTGCTGGGATTACAGGCATGAGCCACTGCACCCAGCCAATATGTTGATTTTATAGTTCACTTTTTGCAACTTAAATTCTAAACATACACTAACAAAATCATCAGAAAACGAGGGAGAAGAATTTTGTGAACATTAATCACTTAATTTACCTTAATTATTCAATACCTCATTCAGCATTAATTACTATTCTGTACTAATAAATGTTTTTTTCATTTGTTGACTTTAATGTCACATAACAAATTTAGTATTGAGAGATAGTAACTTCTCTGAAATCAGACTGATTTGTTAAAACTGTGTAACAAAATAGCATAGGCTATGAAATATGTGGTACTAGAAATAGAGTTTATGTATTTTTCTGACCCTACTCCACAGAGGCTTTAAAAGACCTGCCTCAAATTAAGAATATTAATATTCCCAGAAGTGTGACATTCCAATGAATAAAGTGACATGGTTGGTAAACATTAATAACAAAACTTTCTCACCTATAGAAAGGTCTACAAGTTTATTATATATTTTCATGTTTATAGTTATCAAGATAATTTTGTGATAAGTAAAATAATAATAAACATGTATTCATATCTTAAATGCAATAGTTTCTATTTAAATATGGGAAAATGAAATAGCTATTTTCTCAAAGAGAATATTTTAATTTGCTTTACAGATGAAACATACTATATTTGCCAGTTTTGATTTTGCACTATTTGCAAATAGTATTCTTGTTGCTGAGCAATTACAGATTGGTGCAAGTAAAATATTTTAGGACTATTCCAGATTTTAAAAGCAGGAATCTTTTAAATAATCACAGATAATTTTTAAGAGGTAGCTTCAATTTTGTGCCTCAATATTAGGGCTATAGGTTTGGGGGCAAGCATTTATTCTAGAATAAAGCAATTTTACATTTTACTTAAACTCCTGAATTGCTGTATCCTGATGTCACAGATCAGGTTATTCTGAAAGTGAACTTTGAGACTTTACTGGGGAGCGCTCATGGGAGCATCATTTGTGAGGAGTAAGGAACATAGGATTGGGAAGAGGAAGGAGCTGGATTGTGATGTAGTCACATCAGAGGCCTCAGGCTACCCTAGATGCCATGAAGAACTTTGGAGGTAAAATAGAGCTTCAGAGTTTTCTTGCCTTGAGGCAAGAGGGCAAAGCCAGTAAACTCCTGCATGAATCAGTCATTGCAGGGGCTATCAAATCCTCTACTTAGGAGGGTCACCTTGGGTGAGGCAGCTCCCTTTGGCCCAGGGCAATTTGTAAAGAGGCTCTCAGGCATCAGCCACCAGCACTCCAAGCAGCTGAGAGGAGTGCCTTGGTGATGACGGGGGTCTGGGAATCAGACCTACAGCATCCACTACACCTGTATTTGCATAGCAAATAGTCTAAAATATGTAGCCACGTGTCCTCTGCTTTCCTACAATCTTATAGCTTGCTCTCTTCCAACAGGTGAGAAGAGATGAGCTTAAATATTTTCTCGAACTTTCTGAAGTGTTTATGACTCTTTTTGATGTTTATTTTTTAATCCCCTAGGAAGGAAACTCCAGTTGCAACATTGAGAGAGGGCCTTGAACTGTTTATGTAAATGTAAATGAAATATATATCCTAAAAGAGAGAAGGGGAAATTAAATTTACCTGATAATAAAATGGACATATTTTTATTATTTATGCCCCTCATTGTGCTAGATAAAATATCAGCTTGAGCTATTCCTTAACTTCTTTGGATAACCTAAATCAGAGGAGGATTTAAAATGAAACAGTTGTAGAATATATTCTTGTTAAATTGCTTTCTTATAAGCATGGAATTTTCTGTGGAAGCAAGGTAAATAGCTGAAGAGTTTATCAACATATTTTTCTCTCTACATGATGTTATGTTAGCCCTTACCTAATTTCTGAAATCTTAGAACCAAACAAGGTGAATGTACGTGAATATCCTTTGCAAAGAATGATGTGTGACACGAAAGTAATTTAGGGCCAGGCATGGTGGCTCACACCTGTAACCCCAGCACTTCGGGAGGCCGAGGTGAGTGCATTGCTTGAGCTCAGGAGTTTGAGACTAGCCTGGGCAAATGGCAAAATACCATCTCTACTAAAAATACAAAAACTAGGTGGGCATGATGGCATATGTCTGTAGTCCCACCTCCTCAGGAGGCTGAGGTGAGAAGATCACCTAAGCGAAGGAGGTTGAGGCTGCAGTGAGCCATGATGGTGCCACAGCACTCCAGCCTCGGCAACAGAGTGAGACCCTGTCTCAGAACAACAAAAACAACAAAAATGAAAGTAATTTAAAATTATTTATTAAATTTCACCACACCACTGATTTCAACCAAAATTTACTTTACTTCTGAGTTTTTATTTTTGAAACAGAGTCTTTCTCATTCACCCAGGCTGAAATGCAGTAGTGTGATCCCGGCTCACTGCAATCTCTGCCTCCTGGGTTCAAGTAATTCTTCTGCCTCAGCCTCCCAAGTAGCTGGGATGACAGGCATGTGCCACCATGCCAGCTAATTTTTGTATTTTTAGTAGAGACAGAGTTTTACCATGTTAGCCAGGCTGGTCTCAAACTCCTGACCTCAAGTGATCCATCCACCTTGACCTCCCAAAATACTGGGATTACAGGCATGAGCCACCATGCCCGGCCTTACTTCTGAGTTTTTAAAGGAAATACCAACCACAAATTTATTTTAGTTTTTAAATTTTTTATTAAAAGAGAAAGTTTTAACAACACTAAACTCATGACAGGTCTGCCACCAAAGTTTTATGGATGCCCTCTTTAAACGCTGTCACACACTCACACTCAATACGCTACCAAGTGGACGGTAAACTAAGTTTATAGTGTGCTCTGGTGAATGTAGACTTGTTATATTTTGTTGTTATCTCTATTTGTTTTCACATCTGTCCTTTATTTCCTGCCTTGTACTACTTTGAAAATTAGTTTACTGATTACAAACTTCAGTTATTAACTTTGCTATTGTTGGTCATGCTATTATTATTTCAAGAAGGAAGGTAAGGCAGTGGGGAAAATACTGTTTTTCCTAATTTGGCTCCAGCTGATTTTATACCGGGGAGCAGGAGAGCTGATGGTTCTTGTGTATGGCTAATTAAATCCTGTGCTGATTGCTTCTGTTATAGGTACTAAGTCATCTACCTTGTTAGCAGATCCTCTATGGCCCCATAGGGTTGGATTTATCATTGGGGAATCATTTTCAGAACGTTAATTTTGTGCACAGATAACTGATTGAGGGCAAGATGATGTTCTCTGTGCAGTTGGCCAGAGAGTTTGTTGTGAAATTTGTAAAGGTAATTTATACAAGGAGACTCACTCTACTTTGTTTTTAAAAATGAGATGGCAGGCAAGTAAGTGGCACAAGCATGACTCCTAGAATTCTTTACTGTTAGAGAGAAAAAAATCCCACTGCATTTTGTTTTCCTAATGCTTCTTGGATTCTCACCAGCAGGTTTTTACAGTCTGTTGCTTGCATCTCAGATTAGAAGAATGTTGGCATATTTTAACAGTTTCCTAGGATTCAAACAGCCTTTAATTAACAGCAAATTGATGTTCTGGAATGTTACCAAAATATGGGGGACTGAACACTGAGGATGGGCGTCCATCCTTCCAGCTCCTGAGTGCGGTGGAGTCCTTAGAGGACAAAGGTGCATGCTGTCTTGCAAAACGCTGGCTGCCTGCTGGTAGGCAAAGGGGATGTCTTTGTTGGCATAATATTCTCACTGCCTGCTCATCAGTGGCCATCTAAATTCCACCTACTCATGACTGGGAAGGAGACAGGGAGTTGTTGAATACTCAGAGCTACAGGGCTGCTGAACAGTTCAGACATCATAGCACTGGTTTTGCTGGTTTTTAATCCTTCAATTGCTACAGCAGCAAGGTACAGCTGCCTGGGTTTGAGGTTAAATTTCTTTTATGTGCCAGGTTCATGTCATCTTGCTGCCAGAGTTTTGGATGTGATAGAAAAGAGCAGTTCTGTAAAATAATCACTCAGACTTGATGCATATTGTGAGTGGTTTAGTTTTCAAAGAGGGATGGGTGTGTGATGAAGAGGTTTTTCTTTAGAAACCAGAGATCTTAGTTGCAGATTTGTGACTGGCCCAATCTGGAGCTCTAAGAAGGAGAAATAAAGACAGGTTGGGGCATTTGAAATGTTGACTATTACTTACATAACCAGATAGTTATAATCAAAGGAAAATGGAGCAGTTCAACTTGCTCCCTCTGCCTAATGGCAAATCTGCTTATTGGCCAGTTCCCAGTTGAGGTCAAAAGAGTCCATGTCTTGTTTTTTCCAGTGACCCACAAAGCTGGCCTTTTTGTCTCAAAAGCAACTTTGGTGTTTTTTTCCATGCGTGGTGTCCCTGATTGCTCCCTTTGCTCTGGTCTTCACAGGTGGTACATGCCAGAGTCCTGCTCTCCCGGCCCTTGTCCGTCCACCAGCCCCTCCTTTGCAACCATCGCTGGATATTAAACCATTTCTTCCCTTTCCTCTTGACACTGCAGCTGCAGTCAACCTCTTCCCCAATTTCAATGCGGTAAGTACCTGCCAAATTTGTCTTTGCCTGAGTGGAAGGTGTTAGAAAACCTTAGGAGCCTGGGGAGCTTTGGTCACCGCCTGCATTTTGCTGTGTTGTTCGTTGCTCGGTTTGTCTGGAAGCCACAGTCAAGTTAGTTGTTTACCTGGTTAGGTAAAATCCACAGAACCAGGCTCCTTCAAGGAAAATCAAAAGAGATTTGATCCGATTGGGTTGGTCATGAGTTGGTGTCTTCACTCCAGTGTCCTCTGGGCAACAGCAACAATTCTATAGGTGTGCAGGAATATATCCAAATTGAAACAATCTATTTATTGGAGAGAACATCAGAATTTCAGTAGATATTTTAAAAATTAAAAACGTGTTTCTTCTAACTTTAATTTCCAAATCTGTTAAGTTTTTCTAACTTAATAAATAGGACCTTAGTAATAACAGTAACAATTTGTTTCAGGCATACAGCACTTTCTTCCCACCATTAACCTAAAACAGATCACGGCTCTGGGAGCAAGAGTTTTAGCATGTGCCACTGTTGCCCAAGTTAACTCTCATATTTCTTTGTTTCTTTGGGCTTTGTCAGCAGCCTCTCAGCACAGGTTCAATTACTTTCTTGCCTCTATTTTCATCTTTAAGATGTCTTTGTAAGTTGACAGATGCATCATTTTCATCATGATATGTTCTTTTTTTCTGCAATCAGGAAGAGCATTCTTAGGATGAAAATTGATATAAGGGTTGAAAAGGTTAGAAGCAAGTAAGTGACGTTTTTTTAAATATTATCTGATTCAGCCTTCAGATAAGAACAGTGGTTGTAATAAGGCAAGTCTGAGCTTATCAGTGACAGGACATGTCAGCACAGCCAAAGCAGAAAGGATTAAGATGAGAGGTCACTAAATGTCCGGTGATCTAAATAATACAGCTTCCTTGGTGCAGTATCTTGTCCCCGTGATGGATTTTAAAATATATATATTCTGCCCACAATCAAATAATTCTTCAGGAGATAGCAGTGGGTCTTATTTTCTTTAACAGTACTTTGTCATGTGGACTTCGGACATGCCAATGAGTCAGTACAGTTATATGTTAGTCCTTTCTAATAGGCAAGGGAGAATCAAAATGATCCTTTGCTTTTTGTGGGGAGACTAATTTTCCATAGGAATCTTGTTTTGAAATTGATATTTCATAAATAAAGCAACATAAAGATCACATTTACAAAACACAGGTTTCTAATCCTAGGTATTTCATTAAGAGTAGAGAAAACCTTGGTCAGCATATATTCCTAAATTACTACACTGAAGTCCTTGGGTTCCTTTTCCCTGATTTCTTGCCTGCTCTTCTGTTAAGTGGTTTCCTGGCACAGCCTTGTTTCCGAGACACCCAGGGGATTACCCATCAAGGTGCTTTTCCTGGCCTCCGAGACCACTTGGCATCCCGTCACTCAGGTCCCATGTCAGCTTCAGAGCATTTTAAGTAAAATTCCTGGAAGGCCATAAAAGGCTGGATTTAAAACTTTTGATTTGTCTCTTGGGAAACATTAATAACAAAGTGATTAATTTGATTGACAATGAATATCATTTATCATAAAACAAAGATGAGTGATGTGTTGAGCTACATGACCCTGAGAAAATCTCTTTACCGTCTTTGCTGCTATTTCCTCATCTTTAAAATAAAAGGTGTGGGCCTGATAGTCTCTTCACTGGGGGTGGGGGGGGTTATACCATTCCGAGATTTGTGGGGTTGTTTTCACGGGCAAAGGCAGTGTTGTGTGATGGTCAAGCTGAACTCTGTAGCTACACTGCTTAAGTTCAAATCTCAGAACTGCCTCTTACCATCGATATGACCTTGGATAGGTCACAAAACTTCCATATGCCATCATGTTTTCATCCATATAATGGGATTAATAATATAAAATGCCTCATTAATAATATGATAGGCCTATGGTAAGGATTGTGTGGGCTAAATCATTTAGAATGGGGCTTGGTATGTAACAAGCACTATTTGAGTGATAAGCAGCATGTTCATAAGTAGCTTGTAAACTCTTCTGGTTCTGAAAGTAGCAGTTCATTGGCTAACTGATTGCAAAAGTTTGACTTAATTCTTTTTCCTCTATCATGGATTTTAACTTGTGTTGATATTTATTCTACTTAAACCAAGAGGCCTCAGTTACTCCAACTATTGCTTTTTCCTTGATTATTCCCTTCCAGTGCTGGTCAGGATATAGCCAGTCAAGGATTAAGCCATTTCTTGCTTCCAACCAAAGTGAACTGTTGGAAAGCCCATAATCTGGTGGCTTTTGACTCAGAATGAGGGCATAGAGCTTCTCCTTCAGTAAGTCTGAGTTCTTGATTTTACAACAGATGTGAATCTCAATCCAAAATTTCAGTATGTATAAAACATAATTTTTATGGTCATAAATTGACTTTGTTTCTCATTCAAGAGAGCCAATTTCATCAGGCTGGAGGAAAATCTACTCTAATTTTGTGTAAGGGTATGTTAAGGTTCTGGACTCTAACAATTATCTAACAGGTTATAAGACTTTGGTGGGAGACTTCCTCCTATCATCAAGTTATTTATCCACATAGGCATTCATGAGACACTCAGCACCTGGCTAGCATGGCCCTTTAGGCACCTGGATCTCAGTTTTTTCTGTGCCATGCTTAGGACACACAAATTTTGCAAGGCTGTCAGCAGTCCCTCTTACCTAGATCCACAACATAGCTATCCCTTCTTTGACAAGAAAGTGATGAACCACTCTGCTACCCAAAAACTTTTACCCATATGATCTTTATAAAGCAAAGTCCATAATGAACAGAGATCTCTGCCTGCTGATCAGAGACTATATTATATTCTTCCCCTGCAGATATGATTATGAAAGCATCTATCTATTTAGGATAGAGTTGGCAGAAACATAAAAGAAAAAATTTAAAGGTATACTTATAAAATGTATAAAAATATAAGTGGGCATCTCTGATTATTAACTTCCATAAGAGCATAAACCATGAGGTTTGGATATGAATCAGCAATAATAATGAAACTTCTGTAAAAGTAAGTACAGTTAGAAGGGAAAGGAAATAGATGTAGAATCAGAGCTGAGTTATGGGTATAGATGAAGACATTCAATAGACTATCAGGATCCCTTCATCTCCTCAAAGCCAACTTTTAAGGAGTCACAACAGAAGCTATTCCCTAGAAATGTATCTCTTGATATTCCAGTAGCTTTCACACAAAATAAAGCTTTCCTTGAATACCTCATGTATTTCCCACCCTGCCCTTTAATCTCTTAAGACATTAGAGTTTCAGGACTTAAAAATATTCTGATCCCAGCGATCCCATTCTGAATTTCTACCTCTCGAAAGGAAACTGTCATGGGAGTAGATAGATGATGTTTAGGAAAGAAATATTAGAAGTGGGCTTGAACTTAGTTCATTCAGTCAACTGCTAGTTATTCAGCAGCTGCCAGTTGTTCTGGCATCATTATGTGCCAGAAACACTGATAACAGATTATATTATGACCTCTGCCAGGAAAACAATTCAGTTTGTAAAGGAGAAGTTGACAAATAGGAAATTTTTGTAAATAAAGTACGTTTATACAGAAAGATGTACAGCACAGAATGTTAGCTTGAGTACAGGAGTGAACAGCTATGTGGTTGTCTTAGTGAGGGCTGGGTGAAGACAATAGAAATTATTCTAGGCATTCAAACAGGAAATAATTTAATATAGGATTTAGGTGCAACAAAACCTTTGGGTACTAAAAAATAGAGATCACAGAAGACTGTTGTTAGCTCTCATTTTTTTCTGTTCAGTTTCATGGGGTCGTGGAGTTGGAGACACAGGACACTCAGCAATCCCAGTTACTTCCATCTAAATCTGTGAAATGCCTCTCTTTAGTGGCATCTAATATACCTGGGCACTGTCAGCAGGGATCCATGGGCATTTTAGCCTCAGGCTTCCAGTCCCTGGGATGTAAAGTGGGGGTGGCCAGGAATAGAATGGAAATGCCAGCGATGGAATGGAAAGTACTATGCGGAATCAGAAAACCTGGATTTTGTCTCTGTAACTGTGGACAAAGGCTAAATCTATCAGAGCCCCAGTGTCCTATACAATAAAATAACTAAATAATTTAAAAACCCAGACTCTTAGGTTTGTTATCAGAGGTACAGCTGGTTTTAAAAATGCTGGAGATTGAAGGAGAATGGACTTGGGCAAGACTTTGGGATGTTGTTCAAAACAGAAGGTAATCATGAAAAAAATGGCCACATTTTATGACAGATTTCTCCCAGGGTCTCACCACTTCCCTTTTGTTCTCTATTTCTCTAACATATTTTCTTCATATTCTAACTCATAGTTGTGACAATAATAAACGTTTAGAATGTCATTGAGAAAGTACTACTTTTGGAGAATGTGTTCATGAGGACTGGCTGAGCATGATTCCGTGGCCCCCTCCCCATGGCTGTATTTCTAGTTGGTATAAAAATTAAATGAGGAAAACTGACTTTCTGTGCCTTCAGATGCCAGATACTCAGTAAATACTTACTTCTTCTGCCTTCTAGGAGATGCACAAGGAAGAGTGAGGAGGTCACATAAAAAGTAAAGACGCAGAAAAAATAGCAATAAAAGAGGATAACTCTTTTTGCTTTACCTAGCTTTGGCTAATGGTCTTTAACATTAAAAAAGTAAATTAGCATAGGAAATTAGACCCTTTGCTGCTCCTCTGTATAATATGATTTTATCACCAAAGCAAGGAGAAAGAGCAAAGACAAGAGGGAGGGAAGAGAGGGGGGTACAGAGAGAGAGACAGAGAAAGAGATCAAGTCCTAGTAGCTGACTCCACTCTGGCTCTTCCTAGTTCTACGAAGGACCAGCTGCTGGAAACTTGAGGGTACTGTGAAGTTCGGTTTTGATCAGCACGTTGAGTTTTATCCATTGGAGGACAGAAAAATGGAATTTATGTGACTTATAGCAGTGCTTTTCCTATGAATCACAGGTAATTGTGTTAAAAGTGCAGATTCTGAGTCAAAAGTTCGAAGGAGGGACCTGAGATTTCGCACATACATAGGCAGAGCAGAGGAAAGGCAGGAAAAAGATAAAATACATTGAACAATCTTTATACTCCCAAAGAATGGGGTTTTTAAAAATTTATTTAATAAAAATTTATTGAATACCTACTATGTGCTAGGCCCTGAGGATTCATTAGTGAAACTAGCAGACTAAGTTCCTACAGCTATGGAACTTACCTTCTGGTGTTTTGTGGCAGGGTGTCGGGAAAAGGACAGATGGGGGAAATTTGAATTATCTATAGGTACAGCTGTCTATCAAGAATGATCATTGTGTGGTTGTATTTTAGCTTCCATAAATACTATGAGCCTTCCTTGTAGTATAACGTTGTTCAGGACTTTGGTTGCAACAGCTATTTATTGAATGCTTACTACATGCCAGATATCACTTGCATTTCTTTTTTTTTTTTTTTTTTTTTTTTTTTCGGAGTTTCACTCATGTTACCCAGGCTGGAGTGCAATGGTGTGATCTTGGCTCACCGCAACCTCTGCCTCCTGGGTTCAGGCAATTCTCCTGTCTCAGCCTCCTGAGTAGCTGGGATTACAGGCATGCACCACCATGCCCAGCTAATTTTTTGTATTTTTAGTAGAGACGGGTTTTCACCATGTTGACCAGGATGGTCTCGATCTCTTGACCTCGTGATCCACCCGCCTCGGCCTCCCAAAGTGCTGGGACTATAGGCTTGAGCCACCGCGCCCGGCCATCACTTGCATTTCAACTGATTAAAGGCCAACATTTTTTCTGTGAGATGTTTAAAGCTTGTATGTGTGTCATGATCTCAAAAATGTTGCTGAGGAAAATCCAAAAATGTATTTTTCATGTATTAATTCATTCAATAATTTCTTCCTTTTACAAACTTTTGAGTCCCACTCAATAATTCTATGTATTGAAAAATGTGCCTACTTAAAATAACTGCATTTTAAAGCATCTGTTAAAAATATAACATTAACAAATATAATGAGGGGTATGAGGAGGGAGAGGAGGTAATCATTCTTTTACTGGTTCAATTACTGGGCATTTATTAAGCACTGATACTGTGTCTGACCTATAGTAGACACTAGAATTATGACAACAACAATAATAACAGTGAGAAAGAAGAAGAGGATTAGAAGCAGGATGGGGAGGAGGAGGAGAAGAAGGAGGAGGATGAGGAAAGACAGGAGAAGGAGGAGGAAGAATTGTTGTTTTTATCTATGAAGTTGACATCGTTGATTAGTACTCCTTTAAACATTATCTTCTATCAGGTAGTAGAAAAACATCTAGATGTTAATAGATTAAACAGTGTACTCTATGCAGGCAGGTACTCTCTAGAGTTTGCTTCATTTGTTGAAAATGAGGTGGAGTAGTTAAATCATTCTATAAAGAACCAAAATGCTTAAAGTTCTTTACAAGTAAATGCTACCTGAGTTCAAAGGAAGGAGAGGTTAGGTTTGCTTTGGAATCTGAGATAAATACCATATGTGTATTTTTTATTAAGGTAACCATATTATAGAACATGAAACATAGGAAAGACTCAACACACACTTTTTGAATGAATAAGTAGAGTGGAATAGATAGATATTTAGGTAGATAGGTAATAGATAGATATAGATAAATAGACAGGAAAAACACATAACAGATAATTGATAGATGAGATACAGCCTTAACATTTGTACCATAAGAAGTGTAATTGATGGAAGTGTGTCAATAAGAAAGAAATATTGTAAGCACTCACTGTTTATCCATTAGATAACTTACTTCCATCTAACAAATTATTAATTTAATCACTTATTAGGAAAGCAAAGCAAGCATAGACTTGAGTCATCTCCTTAATTTGCAACTGTAATTTTAGGTTGGCTCTTGTGTTTGTTTACTCCGGTTATATGAAAGGATAGTGATGTAAAAATCCCAGTGGTTGCCCGATGAATGTACTTACAAATCAGTTCTGTAGAGTATTCATCAACCATTTTATGTGGGTCCAGAAGGGCTGTCATAGTGAAAAAATATTGGTGAGGCATTGTAGGATTCTAAGACAGCATTGAACGTGCTTAACATGTAGAGGTTATTCTAGAACTTTAGCTTAAATGTGCACTTATAATATTATAGGTAAAAATACAAAACCCAAGACAAGGTTTCAATGTCAAGTTTTTATTATCTTTGGATATATACCCTTCAGGATCCTTGTTTCCTTCATCTTTAAAATGGAATTGGCATCCTTTTCTTCTTTCCTTTGAAAAATTATTCTTGAATTCTGCTTTCTTCTATGGCTTTGTATTTTATTACCTGCTCCAGCTATGGAAATGCCTTCTATCCCTCAGCCAGTGATTGGCGTTATAGAAACAGCAGTTAGGCACACTTGCATTTGTTTTGTTCAAAGAGATATTAATTAAATTCAGTTGACACATTTATAACTTCTCTTACTAAGTTTATACAACTGCTGCTATCACTAAAATAGGTGAGCAGCAAGGGTGAAGTTTTAAGTAAAAAAAAAAAAAAGAGAAGCGTGTCTTAAACACAAGTGGTAGGTAGATACGTGGAAAGTTTTCAGGTGAAAAATGCTATAATTAATATGATATTGATTGCTAACTTCCTTGTCCTTTGAAGACAGATGTAGCAAATTGCTCTCTAGTTCTGTTCATTAACTGTGTCATATTTGTATAACAGAAGCCTCTTAAGAAACATCTGCTTATGAAGTCTTCTTTCATTATATGTTTCACACTGAAGCAAATATCTAAGCATGTTTGCTGAGTCCTACAGCTTTCTACAAAATGGAAAGTTTGTCAAAGTCAAATGTACTTATTATAATGACCTCAAAGCACAAAATACTTCAATATACAATATCCAGACTTAGAAACAAAAGGCTAAACAAATGTACAATGCATGAATATTTACCTTATTTAATCCTTGTTTACTCTTTGAGTAGGTAGCACGTTCTCCTGTGATTCAAAATGTAAAGAGAACAAAACGATTTTCTCACTGCTCTTCCCCTGCAACTTAGTTCTCTCTTAAGTGGCAAGCAATGTGGTAAATGGCTTTCGTATCTATCATTCCAAAGATATTTGATTTATGCATATGTTAATTGTTCATCTTATTAAAGATCAAGGCATAATATACATTACACACACACACACACACACACACAAACACATCTATACATTTATATATAAATATCCTTTATGTAATCAGCCTAATTATAATGAGATGAGGCTTTGCAAGTAATATATTTGACCTGTTTCCTACTGTGACTTTCTCACTAACTGTCATTTTGGGTAAATAAGGGAACCCAAATAAGAAAATACTGACGCTCACAACTCATTTTATGATCCAGTAGCTCTTTTGGAAACCTCTAGCCCACACTTAGACATAGAAATGTTAAAATGAAAGAACATTTTAGAATTA
>NW_022436944.1:41725492-41900022 GCF_009761245.1 Sapajus apella | reverse complement strand
AGCTGGAGTGCAATGGCGTGATCTCGGCTCACCGCAACCTCCGCCTCCTGGGTTCAGGCAATTCTCCTGCCCCAGCCTGCTGAGTAGCTGGGATTACAGGCACGCGCCACCATGCCCAGCTAATTTTTTTTGTATTTTTAGTAGAGACGGGGTTTCACCATGTTGACCAGGATGGTCTCGATCTCTTGACCTCATGATCCACCCGCCTCGGCCTCCCAAAGTGCTGGGATTACAGGCTTGAGCCACCGCGCCCGGCCCTAGAATTAGTTTCTTAAACATACTTATTTTACTGGTAAGCCTAGACTTACTGAGTGATGTCCAGTTTTATGGTTAGCAAGTGGCAAAAGTAACAGAAAACTGGGACTCCTGATTTCTCCTTCTCGTGGAGATGCTAAACATTGAATAATAGTATTATGGGTTTAATTGTGTCCCTAAAATTTTCGTACGTTTAATCCTTATGCTTAGTGAATTAGAATGTGATCCTCATTGGAAATAGAGTCATTGAAGATGTAATTAGTTCAGATGAGGTCGTTAGAGTGGGCCCTAATTCATTATGACTGGTGCCCTTATAAAAAGGGAAAATTTGGACACAGAGACATGCATTGAAGGAAAATATAGTGAAGAGATTCAGGGAGAATGCTATCTACAAGCCAAGAAGAGAGACCTGGAACAGACCCTTAACTAACAACCTTCAGAAGAAACCAACCCTGCTAATACCTTAATCTTGGATTTCTAGCCTCCAGAACTGTGAGGCAACAAATGTCTGTTGTTTAAACAACCCAGTCTATGGTATTATTATGACAACCCTAACAGGAAAAGGATATTTAGAGCCATTTGATCCGCCTACCCACACTTGCTGGAATGAATCTCTTTTGCAATGTTCCTGACAACTGGTAATCCAGCTTCCTACCCAACTATATCCGGTGATAGTAGATAATCCTACTTGTGGAATGAGAGACTCGACACCGTGGGTCACTTACATACACTGTAAGGAAGTTCTCTGTTTGGAGCTAGTACTCCCTACCCTGTAACTCTTATGAACCAAGGAAGTAAATACATGATATATTGCCTTTTGTTATAGGAAAAAAAAAAAAAACGTATTGATCATCAACTAACTGACAAGGACTGTAAGGAAAACACTTTTACACCCATTATTTCAAAAGTCTAATTTCATAAAAGCCTTGCCTATTGCAGGTTATTATCTAAATGATATAGATAAGGAAGCTGAACTGAGAGAGAAAATTATTTTCCCCAAATTATACAAACGGTAAATCAGTGAATCATGGGAATCAAGATTCCTTGATCCAAATCCAGCACAATTTGTTTGCAACATGGCTAGACGACCTCTTGTCGGCAAATGGTTGTAATTTTTAAAATTAGTTATGTGAGCCTTGGTATACTTTAATTAACTTTATAATTTGGTATTTCTCAGGGGACTTAACTGAGAAAGCAAGGTACTTCCTCAACGAGATTGTGACTGTGATTGACTAACTATGAAAAAGAACATCTAGGACATCAGTGCACAGTAAACATGCTGTCTAATGTCACCCCCACATGTATTTATGCTGTATCTGGCAGTCATTGTCAGGGGAATAAATAACTTTATGTGGTAATAAATAAAAAATACATTGCTATTTCAATTAACCGTTTAGGCTTTTTAGAACTCAATATTCTTCTATACTATAATACATACATAAGAAAAAGCAATGTTTAACACTTTGTCTATAGTCTAAGGCAAAAAGGCAGAGCCTGCATTTTCTCATCAGTGAAAGTAGAATAATCATATTGACCTTCTAGGAGTGAGTAAAGGTATTGAAGGTTAGGAGAGATCAGAAATTACAGGCATTGAGGAAGCCTATTGAACCAGAGTCTCTGGTGTTGAAGCCTTAATAAGCAATTTTTTTGCACTTCCCCAAGGTGATTTATTTGCCTTTTAGATGTTGAGAGTCACTGTGTTCTACCCCATGGCCAAAATCAGTGGGAAAATACATTTTCACAGCTAAGTACAGATGAAAGAATAACTTTCTCAGACTATCTCCCTCCCGCCAACACAAATGTAAAGAACAATTACTCTCAGTCAAAGGAATGAGAACATTTTGCCAGCAATATATTTGTTTCATGACTCAGTATTTCTCAAAGTGTGGTACACAGACCCAAACTGATCTGAGAACTGCTTATGGGTGGGTGATAAGTATGGAAATTGACAGTGAGCATTTAGAGGTGTTCATAGCAACTTAACAGAGCAATTTTACATCTGTGGAAACCAATCAAGAATTATAGCTAGATTTTGTAAGTCTATTTCATTTTATTTTTTCTGAAACTCATTTTTATTGTATTTTATAAAAGTATAGGCCTATGACTGATGGGGGTAGTGCTGGTCCTTCAGCAAAGAGTTGAGAAGCTCTGCCATGTTACATGTTTAGGATTTCATGGTTCCATTACATGTAGAAAAGGAAGGGGAGTTTGAAGCAGTTATTTAGGTAATTCATGTAACGTATGGTTGAGAGCCACAAATACATTACGACTCAAATTCCTTTAGTTCTAAGTAATTTTTCTTATCCTGAAGAGGTATGCCAATGTCAAATAGCTCTCCCTGAAGCTCATAAATCAAGGCAGTAATAGAGTAAAAGAAGGATAACTTGCATTTTGCCTTTCTTTAAAGTATAACCCCTTATTCCAATTTAATATTGGGTTTGGGCAAATATTAAAATGATAAAATTAGTGGTTAATTCTTGAACTTTTTTGCCTGAACACTCTAAAATGAAATTTATTTCAAGGACCTGTCAAAGAATTTTAAGGGACAAAAGTAAAAAATTGATATTTTATGTGACTATATATAGGGATATGAAGCGTTATATTTTAATTTCTGTATTCAAATTATTTTTTCAATGGAAGGTAAAAGAAATGACAGTCCAGTTGTACAATAGATTGGGGCATTTTAAAGCAGTTTCTTCAAAGAAACCACATAGAAAAATCAGTTTTACCAAAACATCTTTATGCTATTTAGAACATCTGTGCATATGTACCATGTTAATGTTTCTGTAACTTTTACCACATACTATGTTGCAAAGCAACAGTTTTTGCCTTCCTAAAAACCTGTGATATAGGAGAGATAACCAGTATTTTCTGCCATTTGTACATACATAGAATTTATATACTCAGATAGATGGAGCTTTTGGAGCTCTATAAAGAAAATATCCTTTTTTTCAGATACCCCTACTTGGTTTTTTAGGTTAAAAAAATCATTAAATACATATTTTATTTTTAGAATCACCTTAATTAGTTATACTACCTATGAAGTGCTATCTATTGTCAGAATCTGGTTTTAAAGCCTTGTTTAGAATGAGGCAGATAAATAATTATTTTGAACTTCAACTTTGTTTTTCATTTTACTTACCTAAAATTATAGTAAAAATTTTATAATTTTGGAGAGAAAAACCATATGTATATTGTATACACATACCTGCGTATACAATGAAAGCTTCTTACTGTGGTTCATGTTTTAAAATACTGAGTGCAGGTATGTGGAAAAGCTCTTGCATATGTGTATCAAGAGACTTAATTCAAAAATGTGCATTTTTGTTTTTAGTAGCAAAAAATAAAAATATATATATAAATATCAATGGGAAATTGACATGCTTTATACATATATAGACATGTATATACACACATATGTACAAGTTAAGATCTAATTATAAAATATACTTTAAGAGACAATTGGAATGAAAGAATTGTTTTTACATGGAAATATCACAAAAGCTCAATGCTGGCTGAGGGAAGAAACACCAGTGGCGAAATGTAATAGAATTTTAGAATATATGTGTATGTGTGTGTATTTTTAAATCACATGCCAATGAGAAAGAGAAAGCAAGAGGGGGGGTGGGGAGATTGAGACACTGTTCTAACTTGCATCAGGTTTCAGAGTAGAAATGGTATTTTATAGTCTTGGACAACATAGACTGGAAGACCACACAAGTCCTTATTCGCAGGTGGTTCTGAGGACTGAGTGATGATGGAATTAGGAAGGAAAACAATGGAAACTTCACTATCTTTGTAATGTTCAAGGTTTGCTATTTAAAAAACAAATGTCTAAAAAAAAATGAAGACATGTTAATGCATAAGTGATCATTCCATTGTCATTTAGTATATAATCCATATAGCTTTTGTATTTTAGAAAGCTTTTCAAATTTTATACTTTCAGCAAATACTTTCAGCAAATTATTAATAATTTATTGCAATATTTGCCACCTATAATATATCATTAGTTTGGGATCCAGCCAATATAAACACTTAATTGTGACAGCTTCAGACCCTTGTTTGTATTATCTGACATGACATTAGAGACATATCTAATATGTCCCAGCTCTGTGGTCTTTATGTTACAGTTATAATTTGACTTGCTCAAAAGACTTATAGTAGAACCGTATAGATTAACATCCAGGTAGAAAGATTGATGCATTGATTCTTGTAACTTTCTACTATGTAGAAGTGATTGAAAAGTCAAACAGAAGATGTGTTTATGAAGCTTGGCAATCTACTCCTAAAATTCAATTTAAATTTACTTATTAAAGACATTATTATTTACTTTAAACGCGTAGACATTCGATGCAGGTAAAAGAGATGAGTAAAAGTTCTGGTTTTTATTAGTTGCTGCTTATATTAGTATCAGTTGTAATGGAATCTGATTGAGTTACTGTTCTAACTTGCATCAGGTTTCAGAGTAGAATTGGTATTTTATAGTCTTGGACAAATTAGGATTGCCCTTCAAGCACTGCCCTTTAATTATGTCTCAGAAGTGGTCAATTTTATTTACATTTGCTTGAAAGAAGTTGATCTAGCTTGCAAAATTTAAAATGTCAATGTGATGCTTAATTTTTTATAGAAAGGTCTGTATTTTTTAAGAAATTGCTGTCATTTTCTGATAAGCACTGGACTCTGAGTAGTAGGAAGATTTTACTCTTAGAAGCAGGCATCATTAAGCCCACTATAATATATCTATTGTATAACTCCTAAATGAGGTTAAGAAATTCAATTTAAATTTAACATTGGGAGAACAGACTTGTCTGTACATTTAACTCGCTATATAAATGGCATTATTCTGATAGTTTTCACAATGAGTTGGAGAAACCATTCTCTAGCACCACCACTACCAAAAAGAAAAAAAGAATGAACAAAAAAATCCCAGACTGCTGTGCTGACTAGCCAAAACAGAACCATTTTTCCCTACATTATAATTTAGTGGTCACAGACATACTATATGGCAGATCTCATGGATATGTTCAATTTTAGCTAAATGAAAATAATTAAAAAAACCCGAGTCTAAACATAAATGAGGTAATATTTTATATGCTTATATGCTCTTAGCCTTAAAATTTTTCTTCACCTTTTTTCTTAAAACTTTAAATTGTTAAGATAATTACAAGGCCCTGAAAATCATATTTCTGGCAAAAAGAAAAGCTAACATACTCCTTAAAAAAGGAAAACAATCCACATCAATAACAGCAAAAAAACTTCAAATCACTTAACTCTTCGTTCAGGTGTTGCTTAAAAACTTCCACTCTATTTAAGGCCAAATACCCTGGTCTCAGAAGCTGTTAGTCCATAACGATGAAGAAAATCTAATGCCTGTTACACTTGTGGATTTCTAACTTCGTTAGAAAGTGTTGAGAATCTGTGAGACGTGAGCATGTAGAATTGGGAAGCTCATGTTACTCTCAGAATTCCTTTGAAAACACAATACATTATACATGTTATTTCAAATTGCATATCATTTGCTGATGCCTATAAGCTCTTCAGAGGATTTTTAAAAAAATCGTTTTAAAAAATAAACCTTTGAAATTTCTTTCTTTAAAATAAATTTAAGGAAAATTCTTGCCTAATAATAAATAAATGCGTGTAGATACTGCTTTCTCATCTGTGTATCATGCTGTCAATATTAAACTGGTTTAGATAGTCTTTACAGTAATTGGCAGGGAGGGGGGAATTAGCTTTACTTTTATTAAAGCCAAGTAAACTGAAAGGGCAACTTGAAGAAAAAATTATTCACCACAGAAGCAAAGAGAAATATTCCAAATTGAGTTTCGTCTCCTGAAATTATTTTGGAGATTTGAAGTTGACAAATAGATGAACTTTGTTTATATTTAACAGGCACTTCTGTCGTTTCCTGGAAATGTTTTATTACATATGGCACTCCCCATATTGCGCTTTTGCTTTGGCCACCTTTTCCGTATCTTCAGTTTTTTAAATACTAGGACTCCAGGATACCTGCCTTCCTTTCCCATCTTTGGATCTTCCTGCCATCTTCAATGTTTGACTATGATTTTTTTGTAATCACTATTTGTTTCCATTTCTAGTTACTTATCTGCTTCAATGGAAGCTATTTTCTTCTTCCTTGCATGTGTTAGGTGGTCTGCAGCCATGATGTTGAACAGACTCTGGCAAATCATAAATGTGTGTTGAATGTTGTAGAATAAACGAAGAATAATGCTTACAATTTATAAGGAGGCAGGCACAAGAAACCAATACATTTTAAACAATTTAAGCAGTAAAATTCAGTACTACCAATTTGACAGATTGACTCTTTTTAGTGAATTGGCTCTTATTTGGAGAAAATCAAATTATTGGAAAAAATTACACTCTAGCCTATCCTTTTGTTTTTTAGCTGACTTGCATTTATGATAATTATATCCAGTTTTGCATTCAATATAAATTAATTTTGGTGCTTTGATCTATTTAAAACTTTCAATGAAAGAGGCTGAAGCTTTAAATATCTTCTGGGTCTGAAGAGTGGCTTTGCCAGGATTTCTTCTTGTATAAATGAAAACTCTTATAACATGGCTTTCCTTCATTATATTCTCAGGACTGTTAGTGTCACTTTTGGAAAGATTCTTGATGTGACTGAACAACCTTTCCAGGGCAAAATTTAGCGAATTTCCATGATGTCATCCCACTAAATAGTTCCTGGGGACATGAATTCATGATGTCTCCCTTCTTAATCCTCCAAGGGTACACTGTGTCCATTTTATCTCAAAAACTTCAGTGTGGACTCATTTTCTTCTAAAACATCATCCTTATTTCCCTTCCAGCCTTGCATTGCCCACAGTTAAATAGCATATGTGCACATACTGTTAAGTTATAAATACATAATGTCATATATGCTATTATTCATATTACTGTTATAGTATAGAGCAGTGCTCCCAAATGTCAGCATGCAATTAAATCAGATTTTGTACTTCTAATAAAGCCGCAGGTGAAGCTGATGATGCCTGTCCACAGACCACACAGTGAGTATCAAGAATGTAGGACTTAAGACCATAGGTTTTGTAATCACAAAGTCCTAGGTTTATATTGTAGATTTACCACTTACTAGATGTACAATGCTGGGAAAGTTACTTGATCTCCCTGTGCCTCAGTTTCCTCACATGTAAAATGGAGATAATATTACTATGGCTAGAAAGATTCCAAAGAAGGGAAAATACTACTAACTGCCTCATAGGTTACATGTGGACTAAATGAGATATCACTCCGTGTCTTATTTGTTGGAAGACACCTAGCTTTAGTAATACTGTACTTGGGTAGTTGTGAGGGTGTCAACGATAATTGCTCTCTTCTTATTTCTTGGTAGACGCTTTCCAATTCTATTCTAGTTCACACTCTTCAAATTTGTTGAATTCCTATTATGGGATATTTTGAGTAAGTAATCATAAGAGATTTTTACAGAATCATACAGAGATTTTACCTGGCAATTGTTTCTTTTCCCAGTTGTTATGAATGTTTATAAAAAACTAAAACTACAGAGAAGATTGTGATTCTCCTGTCTTTCTTCCTGTCTTGATTTGTGCAAGAAGCAATTTTCACAGCAGTTCTGTAAGAACTGCCTACGTGTCCTTAGCACTCTGTACAACCTGTATTAGTCAGTTTTTTTTTCACTGCTATAAAGAAATACTTGAGACTGGGTAACATATAAAGGAAAGAGGTTTAATTGACTCTCAGTTCCACATGGTTGATGAAGGCATCAGGAAACCTACAATCATGGCGAAAGGCAAAGAGGAAGCAAGGGCCTTTTTCACATGGCAGCTGGAGAGAGAAGAGCAAGCAGGGGAAATGTGAGATGCTTATAAAACTGTCAGCTCTCATGAGAACTCACTCTCACAGAACAGTATGGGGGAGCCCCCCTTATGATCCAATCACCTCCCACTGGGTCTCTCTCTTGTCACGTGGGGATTATTGAGATTACAATTCAAGATGAAATTTGGGTGGGGACACAGTCAAAACATATTAGCCCTAGCCCAAGCCCAAGCCTTTCTGGAATCTCACACTCCCTCATGTTGTTCTTTGCATGCAAAACATCCTCATAAAGGAGATTAAATGAGATGTTCTCTAGATTTGTCAAGACTTAATGAGAAAAACTGCTTTAAAATAAATTTTAATAAAGCATCTTAAATAATATTTTAATCAGTTGAACTTTATACCATTTTTCTTAATAGCATTCATATGAAAAAGATCAATGATTATTTTATTCTACAAAGTCTATAAAATTGGTAATGGATGACATGTAATATTATAGCACATAAAATCTACAGTTAAATGTAGGCAGTTGTTAACCTGTTTTTTAAAGCTACATTTAAAATGAAAAGTGATGTGCTTTAAGAAATTATTTTATTATACTAGTCAGGAATATAAAAGAAGAAACACATTTTACCACTACAATTAATTCTGTGGGTAGAAGAAACAGACTTACAGTGAAAGTAGAATGAAATCATTATTTTAGAGATTCAGCTGTGAAATGTGTTAATTGTAATATGTAAATGGAAGGAAGGAGGGGGACAGGGAGAGTGAGAAAGAAGCAAGGAAAGAAAAGGGAGAGAGGAAGAGAGAAGGGAAAGAGAAGGAGAGAGGAAGGAAGGTAGAAAGGAAGGAAGAAAGAGGGGGAGGAAGGGACAGAGGAAGGAAAGAAGGAAGGAGGGAAATATTAATTAATTCACTACTGCCATATTTGAGTATTTTGTCAAAGAAATGTAGATCTGGAATAATTTACAATAAGACAACAAGGAAACTCTCAAATGAGATTTTGTTTTGTTTGCTTTTGTTACATATTATTTAGGCAATTCCTTTAAAATACTAGTACTTAGAAAATAACTATACTTAAAAGCAAAATCAGAATTTGCATAATGAGAATTATTCTGAGCATTTGGATTGTCTGTAAATATAATATTAAAAATCCTAAATCTGTCCATATTTGCTGTTTTCCTTGCTGTTATATTGCTTATCAAGAAGAA
Source organism: Sapajus apella (assembly GCF_009761245.1). Taxonomy (NCBI): domain Eukaryota; kingdom Metazoa; phylum Chordata; class Mammalia; order Primates; family Cebidae; genus Sapajus; species Sapajus apella. Next base: position 41,890,744 of record NW_022436944.1, on the reverse strand, counting down.
ATTGCATATGTCATTGAGAAATTAAATACCATTTATAAAGATCACTGGCAACTTAGAATAAATAATGAATTAGAGAATAACTTCGGACCGGCCCTCAATTCTGTTTGGCCTTGATTTCAGTGAGCCTTAGCATCAGACAGAGAGGGGCTGGGTAGGACTGCTGTTACAGGTGGCAATGCAGGAATTTCCATTGCTTTCTGTTTGTGACCAAGTGTATGAAAGCTGTGGGCTCAGAATGCAGTTTTAATACATTCCCAGATGATATAAGGAAGGAAAGGAAATGGAAGAATCTATACAGGCCTCTGATGGTTGAGAAGGGAAGGAAGGCCTGTTTCTTTCTGCCTGCCTCTGAAGTAAATGGAGACTGAAGAGTTTTCAAGATTATCAGAGTTTATCTTGGTCTAACATATTTCCAACACTCACTATTTGTTAGGCGGTCAATACAAAATAGACACTCACTCTCAATATTTGCGGAATGAGTTATTTCAGTTACTACTGAAAATAGACCGTGGTTATTATTCAGTTTTTGAATTTGCAGTTTGCCTTGGAAGGTAAAGATCTGGGTTCCTATCCAAGCATCGTCCTTGGGAGCTGTGGTTCTCAGTCCACTTACTTCACTTTTCTCAGTGTCTAACTCCTCATCTGTGAAGTCAGTTGAATAGTATGCAACACTGTTGTGAGCTCTCTGTAGATTACTGTGAGTTGTACAGACAGTATTAAGCACAATCACAAATAAGTAGGTCTATAAGTATTATATTTTTCTCCCCCCTTCATTTACTTACGCATAATCAAAACCACAATAGCATACATTTACGTGGCATGTTTTATCATCCTAAAAATTATATCTCTCTTCCTTAACATTTAAAAAGAAAAACAGTTTTTAGAAATTTCCCTGAGGTTTTCTTTCTTTAAAAAAATATTTGACAGTTTGGCCTTGGCATCCACACTCTTTTTAGGTATTTTCTCATTCCCTGCAAATGAGGACAGAACTGCTCTGAATGAGCTTTTTACACAATGCTCATTTAAACTCAGTTTTGAGAATTTGCTGCATTTAGAGGTAGAAGACAAATTTGAAACCCACCTATATTGAATTATAAACTAAACAAAGACAAACCCTTCCTGGGGAAAATGTACAGTTTTTCTCTATACATAATGTTGAACATGGACCTAGAAAAGGTCAACTTAAAAAAGGTCCAGAACAATGACTTAGTAATGAGGGAGAAAAAATATCTAGTTGGATGAAGTCATATTACCTTTGTCCAGTTGTACTTCTTTGATTCTTTCTTCCCCCCACACAGGAACTGCTGGCAGGAAACGTGGCTGACAGTGAGCCATGGTGTCTGCTTTGGAAGTAGGTGGAGACTGCAGGGAACTTTAGCTTTTCCAGAAACCCAGAGCTCACATAAAACATCTGTAGAAATTGTACCAACTAGCTCATTTAACAACTCTATTTTTCTCAAATTCCCAGGCCAGTTTTAAATCCCACCATTTGGGTTGCCAGTGGATTCTGAGGTTTACCATTTATTTCTAAGCCTTGCTATCATCCTCAAAATGGAGGCTGTACGCTAGGAATCATATTCCTGAGGCTTCTCTGTTCATTTCTTGACACTTTCCTTTTCTGGTAATTCCAAATGCAGTTAAGATTTCCCCACCTTTAGGACAGTTCAAGACTAAAGGAGTCAGTAAGCTTAAACTAGTGTCTGCAAATGTGTAGGTGGCAGAGGTCTTAACTGCCTTCCGACTTTCCGAGCATCTTCCAACCCTGAGTGCCAGCTGCCAGTGCGATCTCACTGCCTTGTGCCACCCCCTCTAAACAACTGTTTGGTGGCTCCAACAACCTTGGCTGCAATTTGATTTGGACAACTGTTAACTGATTAGTGTGAATTTGACAGTACAGCTGTTGCCAAATCCAGTACCGCCGGTGGGCAAAAGAACGTGACATAGTATACGATTTTGAAATCGTAAAACTTTCTCAGGGACCATTGCATCAAACATATACTGAGTTTTCTAATTCAGAAGACTTCAAGGTCATTTGGCTCTTGTTGCCCACTTATTATCAAAGTTAGCTTTGTTGTTTGTAGACGTGGGAATTGTATTTCTTCTCAGGTAGTGCTTTTATTTCATGTAATCAGAAAAGCAAACAGTTTGGAGTGCCATCTACTAACTAGGCAGATAAACTAGACACTGTGCTGGGCATTTCACATGGGTGCTGATCAGAACACAATTTTTATTTTTAAAAGTTGTTGCAGTCGCTCTTACACAATAATGTGATGTGTTTCATCTCAGAGAAGTGTGATTCCTGTGTGACGTAGTATAAATTTTAAATCCATGAGGCTACATATGCAGGAAACTTACTTTTCTTCAAACCAAACTTAATTTCTATTTTGAATCTCCATTGTATTGTAAAAATAAAATTTTAATTTCATTCAATCTTTCTTGGAATATATAGCAGGTACTCAAATGACATCATTTATTTCAACATTATCTTCTTATAAAATTGAAGAGAAAAAAAGTCATTTCTTGGCCAGGCCCACTGTGTGGAGTTTGTGTGGGTTTTCTCTGGGTACTCTGGTTTCCTCCCACGTCTCATACATTCATGTGAGGTTAACTGGCATGCCTACATTGTCTCAGTGTGAGTGAGTGTGACTGTGTGTGAGCCTGCATCCTGTGATGGAATGGTGTCCTATCCAGGGTGAACTCCTGCCTTGCGCCCTGATCTGTGGGGAGAGTCTCTGGCCACCTGTGACCCTGAGCTGGAATAATTGGGTAAATAATTATTTTACTGGCTTTCATTAATCTTACTTAAATGTGTGTATAGCTCATATTTATTTTAATGTTGATTATTAGAAATGTTTTGGTCTTTATTTAGAAGTGTGGTGATGTTTTTGTAATCAGAAATTTGCCATAGAAACATAAGTTGTGTGTATAATTCAGCCTGTAGTAATATTGGTTTGCTGTCTGTTGTTCTGCTTAAAATTGCTGTTTCCAAGAACTCATTGACAACATTCAGTGAGGACTTACAATACCGAAATCCTGAGTGCTTTAAAAATGCCAGGGGGCAGGAGACTTCTTGTTCTTTGTCCTTTTCTGCTTGTATCGGCGAGAGCTGAGATACACTCTAGTCTATCCCACATGATTTTGGGTTGTCCAGCCATGTAAGTTGCTATTGTTGCCCTTTGTTCTAAACCAGTGCTGTTCAATGGAACTTTCTGCAGTTTTGGAAATGTTCTATATCTGTACTGTTCAAATGGGTAGCTAGCCATTAGCCACATGTGGCTAGTATTGAATACCACAGTTCTAAACCACAGGGTCTCTGCAGTTCACCTCAATTTCAGCCTTTTCTACACATCATTAAGGGTTTTGAAATATATTCAGTCATTCCTTCTATGATACTCTAAATATTTGGAACATTGAAAGGGCTCTCTAAGGCAATAATAGTGTCAGTGCTACTTTGAGGTGCATGAGAATTCATTCTACTGAACTCCCTGTCACAGTAGTGTTCTGGGATTCTGTGAGATTGACCCAGACTCATTTGCTTAGATCCCCTCTACCTCTCACACAGACATATATTTTTCTCTTGAACTATGGCAGGCACAAGGAAACCCCGGGTATTTGCTGTTTCACCAGCCCTTCCTGGTGTTCAGGTAGAGTGAAGATGGAGGAGATAGCTGGAACAGGTTTCCTTTTGTCTACTTTCTCTAAAAAACGCATGGTATTCCCCTCATCCTGCTACTCACCTTATTTAACAACCAGTGCTAGCTTTTTCTCTTCTCCTCTTACTCTTGCCTCTCTTCTTTACCCCAAGGATTGGTGTTATCCTTTGAACTCAGAAAATTAGCTCTTACATGAGCATGCATTTTTCTCAATCTGTCTTTTTAGGAAGGAGATTTTATACACTGTAGCTCAAACAATTCAAAACATTGGCTTTTGAAAATGAAATGCATTTTTTTCTGCTTTCTTTTTTTAATTGTGGTAAAATAGACATACTATAACATTTACCATTTTAACCACTTTTAAATGTACAGTTTTAAATGTAAGTATATTTACAGTGTGCGTTTGTCACTGCCATCTGCCTCCAGAAACTTTTTGTCTTCCAAAATTGAAATTCTGCATTCATCATTTCTCCCCCCCAGCAGCCCCTGGCAACCATCATTCTCCTTTTCATCTTTATGAATTTGACTATTGTAGGTACGAGGTATAAATGGAATCCTACAGTGTTTGTCCTTTTGTGTCTGGCTTATTTTACTTAACATAATATCCTCAGGGTTCATTCATGGTGTAGCATGTGTCAAAATTTCTTTCCTTTTCAAGGCTTACGATTCCATTGTATGCACAATATAAACCACATTTGTTTGTGCATTCATTTGGGTCATTTATACTATTTTGGTTGTTGTGAATAATCCTGTTATAAACATTTGTGTACAAATATATGCCTGAGTTACCACTTTCACTACTGTTAAGTATATACTCAGAGGTCTCTGCTTTTTCTTAATTTGTGAACGTAGCTGACTGAATGAGGATGGGGTGAAAATACTTCAAGGAGCATCTTGACCTATAAAAGGTACGTTATGTCACGCTATGGAAGGAGATTGCATAAGAGGAGAGCTGAGGGTGGGTGTGGCGGCTCATGCCTGCAATCCCAGTGAAGTGGCAGTATTTGTCTGGGGTGACACTCGAGGTTTGTTGGTTCATGCCAAGGAAATCAAGGACATGGACACACAAAGAGTGAGGTTAAGAGTGGAGGTTTAATAGGCAAAAGAAAGAGAAGAGCTTTCTCTGCTGCAGAGAGGGATCCTGGAGAAATGGGTTGCTGGTTCTGCGATGGAATGCGAGGAGTTTTATGAGTGAGCTTGAGGAAGCAGTGTCTGATTTATATAAGGCACAAAAGATTGATTGGACTAGGTGTGCCATTTGCATAGAGTGTGAAAATCCCGCCGCCCCACCCTAATATTTTACTATGCCGATAGGTTTACTGCCTGGCCAGTGTCATGTTGCCTGTTTCTTTACTGTACACATGGTAACAAAGAAACGGGAAGAAGGAGCCTCAATGTTGGGCATGGTTGGCCTTCAGGTAGTCCATTTCTATTGGCGCAGCTGCCAGCATTCCCCTGCGCAAGCTTCTAGCTTGCTTATTTATGTTTGCAGCTCAATATTTTAGGATGCTGTTAGTTAGAAAAGAAATGATTTGGAGAATGCTTTTCGTTAAAAGGGAGTCCACCGAGGACTCTTTTACACTTACTATCCGCCTAAACAATTTATTTGTGTCTCCTGTATCAACGTTACTTTGGGAGGCCTAGGCAGGTGGATCGCTTGAGTTCAAGAGTTCCAGATCAACCTGGGAAACATGGCAAAATCCTATCTCGTCTCATCTCTCTCTCTCTCTCTACACACACACACACACACACACACACACACACACACACACACACACATATGTATCTCAGAAAAAGGGAGAGCTGATTTGTTCTGCATAGTAAGGTGTAAAAATTTTACATTGTCCAGTCATAGAAAGTTGGTGATACGTGTTAATAGAGAAAATGGGGAGAAGTAATAATGATTTAACAAGAAAGAGAAGCCTGAGTTACACAGCAGGGGCCAGACAATAAAGGAATGTAACCTGTGAAATTCCAGTGATGAGAAATTAATAACAATAATAAATAATAATTTTCTTCCTCAGTGCTTTCCTTTCTCACATACCTCTGCCCTCCCCTCTGCTTGCTCCCCCCCTCCTCCTCCTCTTCCTATTCCTCCTGCTCTTCTTCTTTACCAACTTGTCTGGTACTATACTTCATTTCTCGTATGAAAATTTGCTCTAGGTACTCCTTAACACTCAGCTAGACCCAAGAGCACTAGGAAAATGGAAGTTAGGGAGTAGTTTCCAATGCTGAAGAAAGTGAACTAGTAAGAAAGGATGGCCACTGCAGAAACTTGTGGGGAAATAGTTACAGCAAGAGCACATACAGGAAAACCATAACTCTACTTCCAGCCTTTACAATATTGCTGAGAATTTGGGACATGCTAACAGATAGAGCTGGGCATCAACACATTACTGGTTATGAATAAGTGGTCTGATTGGATGACTTGGGCATCTAGGTTCTAACTGTGAACATTTCGTACCATCCCACTTCTTCATATACCTCTTAATAGGCAAAGCTGTAGGTTCTCACATGTGCAGTCGCACACACCAAAGAATACATTCGCAAACATTCTGGGTCATTGTTATAGTTTGTGAACTGGTAGTTCCCTATCACTAGAAGTGCTTTCACCCTCAGTAGACATTGTGCTTCTCAGTACCTGGAAAAATTATAATAGATTTGGAAAGTTGTAAGTGTCTTAATCAGCCCTGGCTTCTATAACAAAATACCACAGAATGGGTGGTTTAAACACCAGATACTTATCACTGTTCTGGAGGCTGAAAAGCCTAAGGCTAAGGTGCCAGCAGATTCTGTGTTTGGCAAGGGACTTCTTCCTGGCTTGTAGATGATCATCTTCTCATTGTATTCTCACCTGATAGAGAGAGGATTCTCTAGTATCTTTGGCCTTATAGAGGACACTAATCCTGTCATGGAAGCTCCACCCTGGTGATCGCCTCTAAACCTAATTACCTCCCAAAGGTCTCACCTCCTAATATCATAACACTGGAAGTTAGGGCTTCAACATATGAATCTTGGCGGGACAAACTTTAGTCCATAACAGTAAGCATCTCAGTTTCTAGTGTGGTAACTCTGAGATTTTCCATTATTTGGAGGTAGACCTTAAGAGCATGGTTTGTGTGGAACAGATGTTCTTTCACACTTTTCTTTAGTCACTACTATGGCTCAATCAACAAGTGGAAAAAACCAGGGAGCCAAAGAACAAGGCCTAGTTTCCACCATGTTAACAGCAGTATAACATGTGAATTAGAAACCTTGCAAGGACCGGTACTAGATCTGTAAAGCTCTCACAGCACAGAGAAGATTCCAAGCATTTTCATTTCTCAAAGACTTGGAAACAAAGGATAAGTTAAAACTTTAAATAAAGGAAGAAATCATTCCGATTTTAAAATCCAAAATAATTTAAGGCTAACAATTTAAATGTTTGAAAGCTTAAAGTGCTAGAAAAGAGGAATAATACAGAAAGATCATTTAAAAACCTAAAAGTATCTCTGGTCTGTTTGTTATATATTAAAACTATGTCTGAAATATTTGGTCTTAATTTTCTTTTTTCTAGACCAAAATAATATGATGAAGAAATTTCTCTTCAGTAGACTCACAGGATGAACATTTTTAAAATAAAAAATCTGTAACTATTTTTCATAATTAGACTTTAATCAAAATTGCTTAAAACAGGGCATGACTGTAACACAATTGGTTTTTATGTAAACAGTGTTTATAGAAAATTTCATTAAAATAAGACTCAGTGGTAGGATGGTTGAATATTAATATTCATGGAGGTATAAGGCTAATTTATAACATCAAAATACTGGACAAAAGCCAAGTGTCTACCAATGAGGGAATCTTTAAATTATGATCGATTGGTAAAATTGTATTTTATATTGCCATAAAAAATAATGGTATGAAAGAATATTTAATGACATAGAGAAGGGCTCATGATAAATTTTAAAGCATTATATAAAATTGCATTTTAAGTAATTTTCCAATTTCGTTAAAAATTCTATGAGCTTATTTATTCATTTATTTATTAATGTATTTGTCAATTCATCCAACAAACTTCTATTGGATACTTACTATGGATCATATGCTGTTAAAGCTCTGGAGATCTAGAAAACACATTCTTGCTTTCATGCTGCCTGCATTTTAGTAGAGGGAGACAGTTAATAAATAAATAAGCAAGTGATATATAAAGTATTACAGAAGATGCTTACTACTCTGGAGAAAAAAAATAAAGCAGAGAAGAGATAGAGGGCATGTAGAAGTGGTCAGTGTATATTTCTATATGCTTATTAACTTAATTGTTTTGAACAATTTGAAAAATTGTAATTAGTTGCTCTCTAGAGTCTGAAATACTAAGTCAGATTGGTGGTCGGATAAGATAACAAACTAGGGTTGCTCTTTTTGGTGTTAGGATATGTATGTGTATATGTACATTTATCTGGTAAATTCTTAAAACTGCTTTTTATACTGTGTATCAGAATTTCCATTTCTTTGTATTTTCTTACCAATGCCTATGTGTGTATGCTTCAGCCACTGAGGAAGTTTCTCTAGATAACAAGTTCATCTGTGATTGCCATTTCAACATTTCTTCTACAAGTTTATATTTCACTATGGGTTCTTCCAGAAACCTGAGTATTACAAGATGTAGATAAAAGCTTAAATAAAGCGTAACTAAAGTAGCTTTCTATGTAAAAAACCAATGTACTTCTTGATTGGAATACATCAAAAACAGTACAGGGTCTAGGACTTTACACTATTTGCAAGCTAATGAGTTAGTCTCCCAAGTTTTATAGATGCTGGCAGAAGATATGGGATTCTAGGTCAGAGATAAATAACATTATGACAGATATCATATCAGGCACCATGAGTTTTATGTTCTCATTGGTTCCTTTTGCTTCCCAAGTCCCCCAGGGCAGTGCAGAGATGGGCTTAGGTGGATGCTGCACATATATGGGGTTTGGATCGCAGCTGAGACACCCTGCACTTAGAAATACTAAAATCTTTTAAAGGAGGCTTGTTGCGCACCTTCCCAACCTTTGCCTCAGAGGAAGACATTATCTATATTATACCAGTCAGAAAACAAACCTGTCCTCTGCTCAGTTGGAAACACTATCTAATTTCCTAACCTGTTTCTTATGTGAGTATCCTTGAAAAAATAGTCCAGAACAATGCTGTCAAGTCCCTTTTCTCAGAAGTGCAGAAACATAAGATTCATGGAGAATTGTCTTTCAACTGTATACGGTATACTAATTTTCTGTGAGTTATTTGTATTTTCCCAAATTTTGTCTGTTTTCTTGAATTTGTTCATATTTGTTGATATGTTTAGGAAAAATGCTGGCTGACATTTCTCTGTTAATATGTGCATAGCACAACGTAATGACCAGTATTGTTTTATTTTTGCTTCCAAGCATCTTTAAAATTCCTCTGATTATTATTTGGATTTTTTGTGGATGATATGTTCAATAACAGAGTAGGATTGGAAAGTGTAGGGCAAATGCATTAAGATTAAATTTTAGTTTCAGCTTAAGCCTAGAGTCAGTATTAGAAGTTTTTGATTTGTGGAATTTCTGGAAATAATCAGGAGTTTCTTAACATTTAACTTTTTCTTTAACAAAGAGCCAACTTTCCTGAATAACTCATTTATGTTCATTAAAATTTAGAATCCAGGTTTTATAGGGAGGAAAAGCCAGCAGTATAGAAAGAAACAAGTGAACTACTTGTAGACAATACATTCTTTAAACCCCACTTTGAAATTTACTTGGCAAATGTGAACTGGTGTTGGTGCTCTCACAGGACTAGTTGCAGAAGAGGTTCTGCAGTATTTAAGAACAGTGGCTCTCTGTCTCTACCCTCATAGCCAAAGCAGGACTATGCAAAAAGAACAAATCTAGAAGCATCAGATTACCCGACTTCAAACTGTAGTATAAGGCCATGGTCACCAAAACAGCATGGTACTGGTATAAAAATAGTCATACAGACCAATGGAACAGAATAGAGAACCCAGAAATAAATCCAAATACTTAACAGCCACCTGATCTTTGACAAAGCAAACAAAAACATAAAGTGGAGAAAGGACACCTTTTGCAACAGTGATGCTGGGATAATTGGCAAGCCACATGTAGGAGAATGAAACCTGATCCTTATCTCTCACCTCATACAAAAATCAACTCAAGATGGATCAAGGACTTAAATCTAAGACCTGAAACTATAAACACTCTAAAATTAATATTGGGGGAAAAAAAAAAACACCTAGACATTGGCTTAGGCAGAGTTTTTTTGGGTGACCAAAAACCCAAAAGCAAATACAACAAAAACAAAGATAAATAGGTGGAACTTCATTAAAATGAAGAGCTTCTGCACAGCAAACAGCAGAGTAAACAGACAACCCACAGAGTGGGAGAAAATCTTCACAATCTGTACATCTGACAGAGGACTAATATCCAGAATCTACAAGAAACTCAAATTAGCAAGAAAAAAACCCAAACCATTCCATCAAAAAGTGGACTAAGGACATGAATATGACAGTTCTCAAAAGAAGATATTGAAATGGCCAATAGACATATGAAAAAAAGCTCAACATCACTAATGATCAGGAAAATGCAAATTAAAACCACAGTGTGATACCACCTGTGATGATTAATACTGAGTGTCAACTTGACTGGATTGAAAGATGCAAAATATTGATCCTGGGTGTGTCTGTGAGGGTGTTGAAAGGAGATTAATGTTTGAGTCAGTGGGCTGGGAAAGGCAGATTTACCTTAATCTGGGTGGGCACAATCTAATCAGCTCCCAGTGTAGCCAGAATAAAAAGCAGGCAGAAGAACATAAAAGACTAGACTGGCTTATCCTCCCAGCCTAATCTTCCTCCTGTGCCGAATGCTTCCTTCCAACATAAGATTCCAAGTTCTTCAGCTTTGGAATTTGGACTGGCTTCTTTGCTTCTCAACTTGCGGATAGCCCATTGTGGTACCTTGTAATTGTGTGAGTTAATACTCCTTAATAAATTTCCATATATGTGTGTATATATAGATGTACATATCTATATAGACAGACAGATAGATACATATATCCTATTAGTTCTGTCCTCTAGAGAACCCTGATACAATACCTTACTCCTGCAGAAATGGTCATATAAAAAAATAAAAATAAATCGATATTGGTGTGGTTGCTGTGGAAAGGGAAAACTTCTACACTGCTGGTGGAAACATAAACTAGCACAACCACTATGGAAAACAGTGAGAAGATTTCTGGAAAGAACTAAAAGTAGAACTACCGTTTGATCCAGCAATCTCAGCACTGGGTATCTACCCAGAGGAAGGAAAGTCATTATATGAAAAAAATATATATATAGCTCCGGAGCTATATATATGGGAATTTATATTTTTATTTATATTTGATATTTTTCTCTGCATATAGGTATGTGGTCTATTGTTTTCTGTTTGCCTAAAGATCCATTTTGATTTTGAGGGAAGTGCCTTTTGACAGCACAATTAGACTCCTTAATAAATTCACACACACATAGATAGATAGGTAGGTAGGTAGGTAGGTAGGTAGGTAGATAGATAGATAGATAGATAGATAGATATAGATAGATGGAGTATTAACTCACACAATCACAGGGTACCACAATAGGCCATCTGCAAGCTGAGAAGTGAAGAAGCCAGTCCAGATTCCAAAGCTGAAGAACTTGGAGTCTGAAGACTGAGTAGTATTCATATATATGATATATATATATATGTGTATATATATGTATAAAATGGATATATATGTGTGTGTTTATATATATTTACACATATATACAATTGAATACTACTCAGTTATAAAAAGGAATGAATTAATGGCATTTGCAGCAAGGTGGATGGAACTGGAGACTATTATCCTAAGTGAAGTAACTCAGGCATGGAAAACCAAACATGGTATGTTCTCACTCCTAAGTGGGAGCTAAACTATGAGAATGCAAAGGCATAGGAATGATATAGTGGACTTTGGGTACTTGGGGGAAAGGTTAGGAGATGGGTAAGGAATAAAAGACTACAAATTTTGTTCATTGTATACTGCTCAGGTGATGGGTGCATCAAAGCCTCAAATCACCACTAAAGAACTTACTCATGTAAGCAAATACCACCTGTTCTCCAAAAACCTATGGCAGTGGGGGCGGGGAACAGTAGCTCTGGAGCTACATTGCCTGAGCTGAAATCCTATCCCAGGCACTTAATTAACTATGCAGTTTGGGCCAGGACACTAAAATTCATTGTAACTCAGTTTCTTTGTCTACATAAAGGGGAAAATATTGAAGCATAATTTGTAGGATTATCATGATGATTAAATTAATTGATATATATTAAGATGTCGAACAGACAAGGCATGTAGTGAGCATTCATACATTTTACCTGTTAGAGATCACTTAATTATTTATAGATTTTATTTTAGAAAACAATCACATTTTTGAACCCATTTCATTGTATAAGGATAGGAGCTGGGTCTAGCTTACACATCATTATATTTTTAGGCAACCACAATGCCTTATACAAAGTACATGCTTAATATTTACTAAATAAGTAAATAAAAAGTCTATCTTCCTGTGGTGTTTTTCTCTGCATATATGCATGTGGCCTATGGTTTTCTATTTGCTTAAAGATACACTTTGATTTTTAGGGAAGTGCCTTTTGATAGCACAATTAGATTTGAAGCAGGAAATCATGGTTTGTTCCTTTTAAAATTATGACACAAGTTATCCTGATATGCATGAATAAATTTATTTTCTTGACTCACTTTAAGTTAAATTTCTTCTGACAGCTTTTGTCTCTCCATAAAATAAAATTTAAAAGAAAAATATTGTCATCCAAAAAAAGAGTAAGCCAAATCGTAGAACATACTGAAGAAAAACATCACATTTAAGAACATTCATTAATTTCCATGTAATTTGAATAGCTGGATATTTGTATACTTAAGAAAACATAATAACAACAAAACATACATGTGATTTACCGGGAATGTTATTAGATATTATGTAGTTAGAAAAGCTGGAAGAATGTTACTTAGCCTTTATGTCCTTAGAAAATAAGTGTATCCAATATTCACATTTAATTTACTAAAAAAAGATAATTAAATATTGGTAAGTACTTCTTAAATACTAAAAATAGTACATATATTTTAAAATAACAGATATGTGGCATACAATGCTATTTAGAGCTTGAGCATAATAGATGTTTTATGATACATTTTATGTCTTATTTTCATTATGAAAAAGAAAAGCCATTGTTTCCTTTCCCTTGTCTTGTTTTTCTTCTTTCCTTCTCTTCTTTCTCTTTCCTTCTCTTCTTTCTTTCTCTTTCTTTTTCTCTTTTTCTTTTCTTTCTTTCCTTCCTGACTTACTTCCTCTTTCTGTTCTTTCTTCCTTTTTCTTCCTTCCTTCCTTTCCTTCCCTTCTCCCTCCCTTCTTCTGCTCTCCCTCCTTTCCCTTCCTCCCTTCATCTCTTTCTCTGTCTTTCTATTTTTTTGAGACAGGGTCTCGCTCTTTCACCTGGGCTAGAGTGCAATGCCATGCTCACGGCTCATTGCAGCCTCGACCTCCTGGGCTCAAGTGATCCTTCCACTTTGGCCTCCCTAGTAGCTGGGACTACAGGTGTGTGCCATCATGCTCAGCTAATTTTTGTATTTTTTGTAGAGATGGGGGGTCTTGTTAGGCTCCTAGGCTGTTCTTGAACTCCTGGGCTCAAGCAGTCCACCTGCCTGAGCTTTGCAAAGTGCTGGAATTACAGATGTGAGCCACTGTGCCCAGCCATTTCCTTTAATTAAACACTAATGCCACTGGTTTAAAACATTAACAAAGACATTATTATAGTATGAGATCATAGATTTATTAGGTTTAATAAACAGGGTCTGAATAATGCAATGTATACATTGTGGAAAGTTTGGAGTTAGAGAAAATATGTAGTTCTATTCCTGATTATACTTTTTCCTGTTTACTAGAATCACTACAAGAATACAATGCTAACACATCCACCTTTGGGAATCATGATAAATTTATTGATTGTGTAAATAAATTAAGATACCATTTGAGGCCTGGCACAGTGGCTCACACCTGTAATCCCAGCACTTTGGGAGGCCAAGGTGGGTAAATAACAAAGTCAAGAGATCGAGACCATCCTGGACAACATAGTGAAACCCCATCTCTACTAAAAATACAAAAATTAGCTGCACATGTTGGCATGCGCCTATAGCCCCAGATACTTGGGAAGTTGAGGCAGGAGAATTGCTTGAACCTGAGAGGTGGATATTCAGAGCAACATAAAGGCCTAAAGATAGTTATGTATCCAGAAGTCTTTGCAATGCTGTAGTAGTAATCTCTTGATGATGATGATTTATCCAGGTGCAGTAGTTGAATACAGATATGTGTATTAAAGGCTTTTTCTCCTGCCCTACTTCTTTGCTCTTTCTTTCTTGTTTTGTTTTGCTTTATTTTTGGTTGTGTTGTTTTGTTAGTATAGTTGTTTATATGAGTGTTACTGTAATTAATATAGTTGATAGTTTTTCAGTATTTTTTACTTACTCCAATTTAAAGTTTCATCATTATGACATACACAGTAATTTGGCTTGCATAATGCAAGTGCTATAGCCAGTTGTTATTTGAAGTAATTGAATAACGGTTAGTAGAATAAAATAAAAACTGCTCTACTTCTAGCAATTTAATTTTGCTGTTGTATTATAAAGGACCCAAGCGAGTTTATACATATTGCTCTTCTTTATCTGCTTTTAACTACCAGATTCTGCTAACTAAAAAACTGATAATTTTTCTGTTAAGTCTCTAGAATATACCAAATTTTAGACTTCTGTATATTTTCATTTCGAGTGTTAAAAATATTCCATTCTAATAATACCACACATTTGTTCAAAGTAAATGTATTAGAGTAAATGGAAAACAAAACTTCCCTATGAATGAATTCATCAAGTAAATGAATAAAATAGATAGAATGCAAATGTCCCAGTTATTTATATTCTGATATTTGACTAAGATACATGAAAAATAATTTCTCAGGACTTCACATTGCTTGATGACAATGTAACTTGATTCCAATTGTCATATAAAACAATAGTTTCTGTTTTGCTTCCCCAAATTTTGTCACATCCAATCCAGCAGAGATGATGTATGATCCACCACAAATTAGGGAAAACAACGGTTCGTGTCAGCTGAATCTGAAAATACATTTGTTATATCTCATTTCTTTGGTTTCCTTCATTAAAGAATACACTCCGTGGGTCCAATTCAGATTGTACATTATTGTTCAATCTCCCAGAGCAAAACACTATTATGTTGCCTTTCCCCCCAGTTAATGGCATTCCATTGGAAATTAAATTAACGCATTTTATGCAGAATTGTTTTGAATTGACAAAAATCAGCATGAGAAGTAAGTAAAAATTTAATATATTTCCTAAGGGTTTAAACTAATGGTGTAAACTCAGTAAATGAACAAATTAAGAATGCTAGTGTCAAATTGGCCACTTTTAGTTAAAACTTACCAGTTTTGTTATCTCATCATTATGAGCCAGCTCCTATGATGCTTACCAAAATCTAACATTATTTTACAAATTTGTTTGTTTAATATCCATCTTTTTAGCACTAGAAATACGCTCTCTGAGGGTAGAAATGTTATTCTAAATTACCCCCCACTAATTTTTAATTGGCTTTCTTTCCCACTACAAGAATATAATCTCTGTGATGGTAGGAATTGTTATGTTTTATTCACCACAGTGTCACAGTGCCTAGAATAGTGCCTGACACACATTTGGAATTTAATAAATATTGGTTAAATAAGGGAAATATTTACTGGATATTCACAACTAGATATACACAGCATACTAATAAACTTATGTAACTTTGGATTTTAGATAAAGTCCAAATTAATAAGGATCTGCCCCTAAGACGCTGAAGGCTCAAATGAAATGCTTTTGTTTTCATAAACATGATGAGATTGTATCCTTAAAAATATGATGAGATTGCATCCCTAATATGTTGTTTTGAGCATTATCCCAATGCTTACCAGAACACCTTCTTATGTTAGACCCAAGTTCTGGCATGAGGAAGTTTCCTCTATCTCAAATCCTGACTTAGTTTAAAAAAAAGAAATCCAAAAAGTAAAAAGTTTTGGGAGCTGGAATTCCCTTTTGATGTCCATCTTTAAAATTAAAGAAGCTGAGGTTTGAAAAGGCTGTTAGATTGCCCAAGTCACCATGGGTATTTTGAAAACTGCATGCCATTATACATTTTTTTTTTTTTAATGGAGAAAAGGGAAAACTACCATCAGCACAAAGAGAAGAAAATGTTATCTATGGTGATCTCCTTGATGTTAAAGATGGTATTTTCTTCAAAAAGGGATTTAAAAAAATATGATTGATTTCAAATACATCAACTCTCCATTTATAATGGTAGTAGGGTGGGGAAAGAGGCTGGTAAGAGGTGCGACTGCTATTGTGATCATATTGAATATAGGAAGTTCAGACATCTGTTCTGAAAATATTGATTGCTATAAGGTAGTTTAGGGTTGACATGTCTTGGAAGGGTAGGAGAGAAGAACTCTTAATCTGTGTGACCAAGGCTGCAAGGAAGCAGGTGAGGAGCCAGATGCTACTGCTCCCAACTGTCTGCTGATGTGCAGCATGGAAAAGGAAATTGTCATCAGGAAGCTTCTATTCAGTGTTTTCATGTGAGTGTATATACCTCACTTTCCCTGAAACCCCAAACATACACCCACACATGGTAATGTTCCAGATCCTTAATACAAACCATTAAATATAAATGTCCTTTAGAATGTTCCCTCATTGAAAGGTTGTTCCCTGGTGTCTATTTATGAAACTACAAAACTCGGTAGATGATTTGGACTTTTATCTTATCTTCACCACCCACTAATGTGGACTTGGGCAATTACTTCTTCTCACTAATTTCCCGTATCTCCTCTTTAAAAGAGAGACACCAATAGTACCTACCTTACTGGGTATGTTAGAGGACATAAACCCATAAATACTGTGATTAACACATAATATGTGCTCAGTAGATATTAGTGATGGATATTATGATGATAGTGACAATGACAATAAAGAGGAACTTTCATTCCACATTTCTGATGAGAAAAATGATCAGAAAGTCATCATAACATCCAAACTATAATATGTTTCCCAGTTTGTTCAACCCATGTTTCTATTTTAAAGATGTGCAGAGTGAGGCTCAAAAAGATGAAGAGTTGCCTAAGTGTACAAAATATGTTAGTGATGCTGGGAGATGGGAGGTGTTTCAGAAGTGCAGTTAAATTTTTTTAAAATAAAGGTGGTAGGTTTGAACATTCTGATTTTCAATGCTGGTTCTACCATTTCTTAGCTAAATAAATAAATTTTGAGAAAAATTCTTAAATCTTATTATCTTAATTTTTCTCTGTGGCCAATGGCTACAATAATGATAACATGAACTTCATAGGGTGGTTGGGAGGACACAGTGGGGAAAAATGCAGAGAGGGACACTTTCTCCATAGGTGCCCCCAGAGAAAATATTATAAATACAATGAATATTTAACCACATTATTGCAGTAAATATTGTGATGGGTTTCCTCACCTTTATTTGGCAGCGACTAATGAGATGATGTCCGAATGCAATTCCGTGAAAGCAGTTCTAGAATCAGCCAGTCCAGTGTGTTCCAGTTTTGCCTCTTTCTGCTTCATCCCACGACTAGACATTCAAAAGCCAGAAGAGTTTGCTATGTGTATTGCATCTTAGATTCCTTTCTCTGGTAAATCATGGGAACCAGTGGCAAACAGAGCTTAAAAGAGTAGCCCAAAGAAGAGGCTCCCCATCTTTTGGTGGAATTTGAGGCCACCTTTCCTAGAAGGAAGCCTGAGCAAATGCTGATTAGACTAAAAACAAAAACAATACAACAAAAAAAACTCCACATGGGCAGACAAGAGAATGTACCTGATTAAGCTGTCATTGACAGCAGTTGCCACTACTTGGACAGGTAGTCATTTTTCATGTCTTTATTCTCTTCATCCTCACAGTGAACAAGGGAACATAAAATACATGTGTTCATTTTTTTCTTACGCTTTAAGAATGAACTTTCTTACCTGGTAATAGACAAATAAACCTAGTGAAAAACATGGACATGAGAAGTCAATGTTTACAGAATGTTGTGTAGGAAGGATCAGCTTCTGTAGGCCCCAACCTCCACCTGCAATTCTATGCCGGTGTGGCCAGAAGAGACCTGATAAAGAACACTGCACATTTTTTAGCTCTCCTGCCCATAGCAAATAATGTTGACACATCACAACTTTTAGGAAGTCTTCAAGAAAAGAGAAGGGGGAACTTCCCCAAAATGTCAGACTCACTTACCCCAGAGTTGGCTGGGAACAGATCACAAGGAAAAATGTTTTTTTAAAAAGATGCCTGATCCTCTGCATTTTAGCCAGCCAAACCTTGCTGATTATCTGTTCATTGTAATGTTCAGTATTGCTTGCCAGAGAGGTTTTCTTTTGTAGAAATGTTGTTGGTCTTGTTTTTAATAGTCATTTCTCAGGCAAAATGTGAGTGAAAAGGAACACGGAGTCATAAACATGGAGCTGGAAAGGATATTATAGGTCATATTTAAGAAGGCATACACACACACACACATAATTTTAGTAGAGTCACTGGCATAATAAGTGCTATAGAAATTTAGCTATCAGTATCATTATTAATAGTACTTCTATTCCTACTTTTGTTCATGGGTCAGAATCACCTTGGTTGCTTATTACAATTCAGATTCCCTGGCTCCTTCTCAGACTTACCAAGCTAAAATTGTACACATCCTGGGGAATCTGTAGTTTGAGGGAGATCTCAGTTTATTCCAATGCTGACAGCCAGGCAGTAAGCCACAAAATGGAATTTAGCAACCACTGACAAACTCACCTTCCTTTTTAGGCAGGGAATAAATTGAGACTTGGAGACATTAAGAAACCACCTTTTTTTTCTTACAGATTTTTTTCTTAAGTCTAGATTTTTCATATAAACTACCACAAATCCTTTTTCTCCAAGAGTACCCTTTAGGAAATGAATAAAAATGACTCGCCTAAGGTAGCACAATCAGTTAGTGGCAGACTAAGGAATAAATCCTCCTTGTTTTCCACTGCCAGTTCATGTTTTCTCCCTAGAACCACACACCCTTCCTCAGTTAATGCCACTTGCCCTAAAAGCAAGGTTGTTGCTTGTGTGCAATTAAACTGAATCCCATCTAACAATGAAATGCTACCTTAAAGCCCATGGCGTGGGAGTGAAGACTTTTTGCAACAGCCTTTTACTCAATTCTAGCTTCAGGTTTCCTATATGTATTGCCATCCTCCATGCTTTTCAAACTTTTAAAATCCAGTAGCAGCTATTGCACAGGGCTTTATCCACAGTGTTAGGGCAGAATGGAAAAAGCAATTGTTGATGTCAGTAGTAAACTCATTCAAGCATTGCTCAATTTTGTCTCGCAAATCTTAGACAAAAGATTATTAATATATTCACAAAGAAGGCACTTGACATTTTTTATCATTCTGCTCTGCTTTTGTCAGCACAACAAAATTTAAAATAAACTCTAGATCAGATTATATTTATAGTTTAAATCAAAATCTACCCTTATTGTTGCTTCATTCAAAGGCACTTAGGTGACCAGCAGGCCTCTTTCCTTATAAGTGACTGGAACGGCAAACTTTAATAGAAAATTTCCTCCCACTCTAGAACAGTAGATAATTCCTGAGTAAAGCTTACTCCAGCTGCATACATTTTGATGTTTCATGGGAAAATCATGTAGACACATTATTGTACACTGCTTAAGGCAACCGTTTTGAACTTGTTTTCTGCATTTTACTTTTCCTTTATTCCGATTCTGGTGTTTGTGATAGCTTAGATTTATATAGCATAGAAGCCCCAATAAAGAAAGAAGTATAGAATTTCAGTGCTGGGAATGAGATAGATGGTGATAAATAGATACTTGATCCGATTAATAGACCTGATTTTCACAGCATCTTTTTTTGTCTTGTAAACATTCAGCTTCTCTTATTTAAAAAAATAACATAATAAAGGATCGTTCTTGATGCGGTTCTGGATCCAGTATAAATTGAAGCATGTGGAGGCCTTAGAGTACAGGGGCTGGGCAGAGCTTCCTCATTAGTTGTCCCATAGCATAGTGGGTCCTAGACTTGACCTTCACAAACCAGTAGTAATGGTTTATGACTTTCGCACACGCACACACACACACACGCCACACACACCTCTTTGAACCAGCACAAGGTTGCCAATATTTAATTTTGCCAAGTAAAGACATTGAAACAAATAGCCTAGCAAAATCTATTAATGTCATTTTATTTAAAAATATATTTAACACCAAAAAACATAATCTTAATGGGGGAAACAATCTTGTAATTCTGGTTATTCAGTTGTATAGGGAAAAAAAAACTCCCTACACGGTCCAAAAAACAATTTTTTTTTTACTGTGAAACATTGAAAATCTCATTATTGATAGTCACCGAATCCCTAATTAACAGTCTTTTCCCTAAACCCCTCAATACCCAGCTCTTTTCTACAGGCTTATCAGGATCACATTGATGTGTATTACCTTCAGAGGAGGTAGTACCTTCTGAAGGTAATGCACTGAGCCTTACCTTCAGAGGAGGAATGAACTACAGTGGTCAAGGTTGGTCACCAATGTAGTGATGGCAACAAAGCCTTAAAACTCCTCAGTGCTTTCCTCTGCCACAGCCTCTGGGAATCTCTACCTGAAATCAGACAGGAACATCCCACAAGAAGCAAAGGAAATGTCACAGATCAGAAACAAATATTATCTTAAAGATGACATTTCATGCCCTACATAAGTAAGCCATTTTATTACTTAAATTTAATGACTATCATTTTTCCCATTTGTATTCTGTGTTTACATTACACGGATCTTTTGTGAAGATTGTGAGAATATATGTAGCATAGTTCCTGGCACAGTAGCAGCTCTCGATCCTTGTTAATTCCTTTTCTTCCTCATTCTGTCATGTTTTTAGCAAAGGACACATATTAGGGGCTTCTGTGTGGGTTTGCTCTATAACCTCTGCCTTTGAAATACCTTGGACCAGTAGATATAAACTCTAGAATCCTCATAGTATTCATAGAACAAGGGCTTTGGACTAGGCAGACCTGGTGTGGAATCCTAGGTATATGACCTTGGGTGATTTGTGTGACCTCTCTCAATTTTATTAATAGTTTCCTCACCTGTAAAATGGGAATTATATCATTTATCTCAGAGAGAAGTTACGAGAATTAAGTGGAGATACAAAGTGGAAAGGACCTAACCAATACTAAGATTTAAATAAAGTGTTAGCTTTAAGAAACCTGAAAGGAGGGGTAATTTGAATGATAATTTCACATTGCTTTGACTACCGTGGCAGCTCTAACGAATAGAACTGTCTGTGATAGTAAAAGTATTCTATTTTTGTCTGATGTGGTGGATACCCACTGTGTGCTACTGTTGAACATGTAAAACATAAAACTAAAGTTTTAGTTTTAATTAACTTAAATTTTAATAGTCACATTTAACTAGAGTCCATGATCTTGGACAGCACAGGAATAGAAGCTATATGACTTTTTAGTATCTCAACTAGTCATCAAAATGGCAAAAAAGTGAGTTCTGAACACTTTGCCAAGGACCAAAGTTGTGGCCAAATTAAGACTCTTTCTTCTAATGTAAGCAAGTAACATTATTCTCTTGACTATTCAAATTTTTAAATGAATATGTATGTTTTTGTAGCCATCAATGAAGGAATAGAAAAATGTGGCTAAGTATTCTTGTTTAAGAGAACTGGATTCAGATGAAGATTGTGTGAATGATTTTGTCACAGAAGGCCAAAAATCTTTAGCACCAATAGTTTAGGGACTTTCCACTTCAGTATGCCCTGCAAAATTCTCATGTCATCCTTTATGATTGTCCTCCTTTGGATCATTTCATATATTAACTGTCAATGAGAAGGGCAAGAGCATGTAAAATGCCTGCATCTGAAAAATGTGACCCTTGGGAAGACTTAGGAAGTCTCAAACCTTAAAACTGGAATCATTTCCTTTGCTTCTTATTTATAAAGTTAATTAGATTATATCCTTAGCACTTTATCTAAAAATAAAGATCTATCAAAATATTTTTAAGTATTTTCTAAAAGTCAATTTTGATCTATATTGTTACATTATAACAAATTTACTTTTTAATTTTTTTAATTATTATTTTACTTTATTTTCTCGGGTATATGTGCAGAACATGCAGGTTTGTTACATAGGTATACACATGCCATGGTAGTTTGCTGCATCTATCACCCCATCATCTACATTAGGT
This sequence comes from Sapajus apella, assembly GCF_009761245.1. Classification (NCBI taxonomy): domain Eukaryota; kingdom Metazoa; phylum Chordata; class Mammalia; order Primates; family Cebidae; genus Sapajus; species Sapajus apella. The sequence continues at coordinate 41,868,726 of NW_022436944.1, read as the reverse complement.
ATTTCTCCTAATGCTATCCCTCCCCTAGTCCCCCATCCCCCAACAGACCCCAGTGTGTGATGTTCAAAAAAATATTTGAAAGATGGGCAGGAGATATATTATGAGAATATTTATGCACGAATGGATGCTTACAAAGTTCAATTTTTATAGAAGCTTTATCCCTCCTTTTAAAGCCTGTGTGATTGGGGATGCAGACAAGGTGAGTTTGGCAGGTCACTCTAAGGAGAAGGAAACTTTTATCTCTAATCTTTAATGGATTCAAACTTGGCTTCAATTTGGAAACAGGAAAAAGTTTGGCAGCTGCAGTAAGACTAGTTGAAATGAGATGCTATTTCCTCACCTTCCAGGATTCAGATTGCAACTGACTCATGGTTTTCCTGGAATGCCCAGCACTGCATGCCGCTTGAGTTGGCTCTTCTGAGCTTGGTAGGTGAAAGCGGGGAGTAATGGTTTCCCCGCTAAGTTCTAAGTAGGCACTCCAGGTTTCTCTGGAAAGTTGTGAAGGCAGCAGTTCCCCAGCTCTCTGGATTTCCACCAATCCAATTCTTGCCAGCAGTCATTATAAAGTCTCAGAGTACGATTATTTGTCAGATTTCTGTCATTTTAAAAGAAACTAAGTCTCTTTCAATGCAGGTAACATATCTTTTTCATCTTTTATGTGTATCTGTCTGGCTGGAAACAGCATTGTTATCTTTATTGCAGTGCTTTATGGGAAAAAAATTCTTCCTTTAATGTTCATATTGAATATAGGACTAATTTTGGAGGTCACCCAGAAAAGCAGACATATGACACAGTGATCACCCACGCAGGACAAACTTTGGCTCCGTGCTAAGGTTTGTGGCCAAACTGGGTAGCTCCAAGGGCAGAACAAGCTGTAATTTCCAAAACTGTGTTGTGATGTCAATCAAGAGCACTTTTATGAATAGAGGCATCTCTTAAAATAGTGCTGTTGGTTTCCATAAATTAAATGATGTTGATTGGTTGCATGTGAAATGGGAATAAGAAGCTGAATTGGATAATTTTAACATTTTCTGCACTTTATCTGGTTCCATCTTGACTAGATTTATGGTTCAATCCGTTTATGTCTCTGAAAAAGCAGATTACCATATAAGTCATCGTAAACACATTCTTTTCTCAATACACCCTGATTATTTTAACATATTTGTGCTTTTTACTTCAAACCCATCAGCATGCATAATTCTGAACTAATTTTGTCAAAGTTACATTGCTTTACTTTTTCAAGAAAGAGAGTCTTCAGCTCAAATAGTCATGGTAAACTGGGGAACATGATTTAAAATCAGTATCATCAGGCCATATATTATAAACAGAAGCAAAGCAAAACTGCTGTGGTATCTGCAACTGTACCACATACTGTAGTGATATTTTAAGGATCACATGCACAGAAAATCGTGTGGTGTTTTGTTTTTGTTTTAAGAGACAAGGTCTTTCTCTGTTGCCCAGAGTGGAGTGCAGTGGTGAGGTCGTAGCTCACTATGGGCTCAAGTTCCAGCATAGCTCTAACTCCAGGGCTTAAGCGGTCTTCCCACTTCTGCTTCCTGACTAGCTAAAACTACATGCATGCACCATCATGCCTGGATAACTACTTAATTTTCTTGTAGAGATGGAACTTGCTTGTTGCCCAAGCTGGTTTCAAACTCCTGGGCTCAAGAGATGCTTCTGCCTAGGCCTCCCAAAGCACTGGGATTACAGATGTGAGCCATCATTTCAGAAAAAAAAATACAAATATTTGTTTTCCCTGAGATTGGTTATTAATGTGTAATAAAAGCGTTATAAATGCCAAACATCATTTTATGACCTATGACAAAGTACTAGAAGTATCAGTTACACATATGCTAGGTTCTAGATACTACATGTAAGTGCTTGAACTACATTATCTCTTTGGAGTTGCACAGTAACCCAGCAGGGCCGGTGCTTTGTATTCTTTATATACAGATGAGGAAACTGAGAGCCCGTAAACAGCAGAGCTCTAAGTAAATGAGGGCAGTCTAAAATCTGAAGCCCTGCACTGGAACATGTTACACTGCCTTTAACTATATAAAATAGTAGTTCTTCTAGCTGAGAAAGTTGTTTTAGCATCATCTTGTTTCAGTGACAAGTTGGGAAAGAAAAGCTAATAAGCATTTTCTTTTTCATCTGGGCAAGCTACATAAAATTGTGATTCTCCTTTACCATTACATTTCGCTTTCAGCATCCACATAAATCATGGTGAAAGAACAGATAAATTCATTTAGAGACATGAATTTTGGTTAAAATAAGCCTAGGTTATAGAAGTATTATAGCCATGATCAAACAAACTGATGACTAAGCAAACTATATTATTTATTTTAGATGAGAAAGCTAAATAATAATCATGACCAATATAAATTGAAATAAGACTTTTTGAACTGTATAGATGGACTGAACTCAATACAGAAAATTACTTAATGTGTATGAACACTTTCTTATCTGTCATATCATACGAAGCCTTTAACATCTCAATACGTCCTTAGGAGAAAGAAAGGTCACGTATAATTATCTCCTTTTGATGGGTGAAAATCTAACTTTCAGGATTTCTCTCCTAATAAGTGGCCAAACTACAGTTTCAACCTTGATCTCTTCACTCAAAATTTAGGCCTTAATTTATTCCATCACTTGACTTCTCAAAGCATTAGCCTTCCTTTCTGCTTTGACAGGTTCAGTACCAAAGTAAGTGAAAAAGCAAGCCTTGGAATCTGGAAAGTTTATAAGCAAATGACCTCTGTGGACAGTGTTAACTGTTTGTGTCAAGGCAAATTGGAGATGTTGAAAGTTTGAAGACAATTGCTTTTATTTTCTTTCTGATGTTTTATTTTTCAGTGCCTTCCTCCTTAATCACTTTTTTCCTATTAAAATATATTCATCTTTTATCTATGATAAGAGCTAAGGGACATTTTATGACATCAGAGTCTTAATTTGAGCACACTAAAAAATGAGTGGAAGCTCACGATGTCTCCTGTAAAAACATTGCATACTTTATTAGCAGGTTGAGTCTCTTCTGGACTGTAAAATGACAAAGCACATGTTCCCCGCTAAGGAATGAAAAGCAAAACAAAAATACAAAAAAATAAAATCCAGAAGAGTAATACATTTCCTCTTGTAGACTAAGTCCAAAGAAAGCACACACACACACACACACACACACACACACACACAGTGGTAACAGGTTGGAAGGGACACTTCAAATTAATACAAGAACAGAAGATGTAAAATTAGTAATCAAACTGGGAGCCTTTTGTGATGAGAGCAGCAAATGCGCTTGAGTATCTCAGAAGATAACAGGTTACATTCATTTTTCCTTGGTAGCTAATTTAACTCTCCTGTTTTATAGCTCACATGCCTCTGTCCTTGCATTATTAGCTAAGTCGACATTTCTCACGGAAAGGTCGTCCTTAGTGGTGATCATTTGCTGCTACATAAAGCAAACAACACTGCACATACATACACACACACACACAGGAATTTTTTTTTAAATTGATGACACAGAGAATTAGCAGTTTCTTGCTCACTGCCTTGTCAACATCTTGGATTTTTATCTCTAGTAGCCACTGCTGTGGCCTGCCTTTAATGACTCTACTTTATGTTTTACCATAGCTGCTACTAAGGTGTGTTTTATTTTTTCCCCACCACAAACTATTCTTTACAGAAGAATGTTAATTAGTAACTGATAGACATAAAGATTGCCAGCGACAGCCCATTAATTCCATTTACTTTAATAGGACTTAGAACTTAGCTTGCAGTACAGCTGTATTCAGACTGGATTATAAATGTAATTTTTTGCATCATTAACTTCCCTGATTAATCTTAGACAGCAAATGCATAATTTTCAGGGGAAAAAGCCACCCAGTATTTGCAGCAAGGAGTCCGGCTTTAAAAGTTGTGCTTTTGCAGCCTTCCTATTAACATGATTGCAAGTAGCACAGGTTTTTACAAGATAAAGATTGCTTACCATTGCTTAACGGTTAACCAGGTATTTCCTGCTTCGGAAAATAATGTGTGTGTGTGTGTGTGTGTGTGTGTGTGTGTGTGTGTGTGTGTGTACGTACGTACGCGTGCCTATGTGCACAGTATAAGCACACAGGCACATAGCTTTGCTTACCTACAATGTTATTCACTTACAATGATTTTGCATAGTAATAGCATAGTGTTAAGTGGTTTGCATGTGTAGCTTTCCCTTTCAGGGCTCTGGGTCCCTTGTCAATGCTGCCTCTTGACACTGTTATGGAAAATGCCTCTTGCTGAGACATTTCAGGGGTTAAGTGTACTGGCAAGCATTGTGTCACAACCACCCATGTCCCTGTTGGGTATATGACTCAGGATTCAGCCTATCCGGCAAAAATGAAACTCAGAATCAGATAGATTAAGGGCATTCAAATAAGAAAACTAGTGGGCTGAGACTGAAATATTTTGCCTGGCATTCAGTGCTACACAATGCTAAAAGGACAGGCTGATGTGCTAAAGGGAAAATGCCCTGGCATACAGGTAGTATGAATCCCAGGCTGTATGCAATAGCTGCTTTGAAGGGTGCCAATCATTGTCTTGTTAGTATAAAATGGCACTTTATTCACATAAAGCTTCCTGCTAGGGAAGATGAGAAAAAAATCTCACCCCAATCTTGTGCCTGTCACTGAAAAGAGCCACTAAGAGGGGATTTCGGAGATGAGGGCAGAGGAAGAGAAGGTTTTAAAAATTCTCTTCTTTTTAGGACTTTTCTGTAATGAGCTATGATGATTCATTTGATTAGTGGTCAGCCCCATCTCAAGCATCTTTCCTTTGTTTTGGAAAAGATATTAGAGGACCAGTGCCTAGATCCTTTTTGGCTGATTTAAAATACAAAGTAGACAGAGATTTTTTAGCCAGACTGCTTTTATTTCACACATAAACTTCCTCATGCTGTATTTCTGGTGTACACTTCATTACTTTCTAAAATAACTTTTCCTTATGTTAAAATATGTGCACATTTTTTGTAGACAGGCCCTTGAATACCTACAATGTCAATTCTTAGAGCTTTTAGTCCAGTTAATCATACCTGTGCATTAGATTTTTTTAGTATTCATTGAAGAGAGGTGCTGGTGGGGACCCAGAACCAAGGGCCTTCCGTGTCAGTACACATAAGTAGCCACTTCCCCTCATTCTTTCTCAGGCACAGTGTGTACAAATTAGTAGGGATTGTAGTTACCAGAGTTCTGGACATCTCTTAATCTGATGCAGTTCCCCGAATCACCTTAGCAATTAGGTCTAGAATATAGTGGAGTCTTCCCCATCATTAGTCCCTCAGCAGACCAGGGCTGGGAAAACAGAAGCTGCTGCAGGTTTTGCAACCCTTACCACCATTCCCCAGATGGACAAAGACTTGTTCTCCTCAAGGAGTTTCTAATGGAATAGAGTCTGTCTCTGATAATAGTGCTAGTGTTAAACGGGAAAATAATGTGTACATCAGATTTGTGTTTTATCAATGTTGTTTTGGTTGGATGATGGGGTATGAATTTAGAAAGTAAAAATTACAGATATGCCTACTTGAACCTAAATACGCATGTGCTCATATGCATAGACACATACACACACAAACAAGATAGTTTAACATTTCAAGGCTTCTGTACTGTTAGGGACTAAGTGCATTATACCCATGCACAGCAAGCCAGTCACTGTGAGGATGGGTTTTTGCAAAAGATAAAAGATTGTATTTACAAGCCTGCCATGTGAGGAGATGAGAGAACAAATCTCAAATCTGCTTCCCCCAAAATAGTACTTGGGTATACCTATGGGATAAGAAACAGGACAGTCTAAAGTGTGGGGAGAGGTGATTGGTGGGTAGAGAGGATGAGGTAATTGGGGTCTCTGGGCAAGTGTAGTCTAGCTACATGGTTCGCTGTAGGACATGCGCAGAAAACGGCAGCATTAGCATGATCTAAGAGTAGAGTTCTGGTTCTCTGATGTCAGAAGTTCCCTCCTCAGGCACCTGTGCAGGCCCACTTGAAGGATTGTTAGTCTCAACTGGCTTGACCTTGGCAAGAGCTATCCCCCAGTTCCTGAAAAAACAACTTTAAATGCCATTGCTGTAGTGACCCATGGTCAGAGATGTTAGCTACAAGGAAGCCAGTGGGACTTTTAAGATTGACTAGATGTAAGTGATTAAAAGTAAGTAAGGCAGATATGTTGGATGGGCAGGTGAGTTTAGCTCTTGGTTTCGCTATAGTATTGCTTTATGTTGGGTAGATTTTTGTTCTTTAACTGATAGGCTTTTTTCCTTATATAAGATTCCCATCCTCACCAGTGTTTCCCAATTTATACCTAAAGAATCTAAGGTGTATTGATTTATGTCACTTTATATTTTAAAAATATATATTTGTTACTCATTTACTATGTAATTACTGGGATATAAAGATCATTCAGACATGCCTCTTTTTACCTAATTCAATCTGAATAGGGTACAACATGAATTTTCTAAGATTGCTATAACAAATTACCACACAACGGGTAGCTAAAAACAGCAGAAATTTATTCTGTCACGGCTCTGGAAGCCAGCCGTCCAGAATCAGGTACTGGCAGGACTGGCTCCTTCTGAAGGCTTTAGACGAGAATCCTTCTTTGCCTCTTCTTAGCTCCTGCAGGCTTCTGGAAATCCGTGGCATTCCTTGGCCTGTAGCCACATCACTCCAGTATCTGACTCCCTCTTCACATGGCCAACTTTTCCGTGCATCTGTCTGTGAAATCTCCCTTTGCTTCTATCTTCTGAGTACATTTACAATGGCATATAAGGCCCATCAGGATAATCCAAGGTAATCTCTTTCTCTCAGCATTCTTAATTATATCACAAAGACCCTTTCTACAAAAAAGTAAAATTTACTCTCTTGCTATATAAAATAATATTCATAGGTTTATGGGATTAGGACATGGACAGATCTTTTTTTTGCAGGGAGGTGGGGGACACCATTCAACCCACTGCATAGGAGAAAAGAAATAATTGTACCAGGAATCTTTCATTCACAGTGATAGACATGCTGTTAATTCAAAGTTAAAATCCCACAAATGGAGAACTGGAAGGGCCTGTACAGGTTGTCAGCTACAGAAAGCTTAAAAGTTACTTTCCTGGCTGCACACAACTTCTTAGGGGTGTAGGAGGGAAAGAAGGCCATTTTCTTGGCACCTCACCCAGTGTTCTTTCCCTTCTGCCGTGCAGTCTCAAAAATCTTAGCAAGGGCACTAGAGCTAAGTACTTTATAAAACAATATGATAGACGTCAAAGGACGTCAGTGCAACAAAGGACCTTAGCCGTATAATGGAGTGGCCAAGAGCATCTATTCTTGAACTGAATCTACTTTTCAATCACTGCTGTTTTGACCTTGAGCAAGATACTTAAATTCATGCTTTGGGTTTCTAAATCTGTGGAGCAAAAATTATAAAAGTACCTTTCTCTTGGGGTTGTTCTAGGAAGTGAACTAATATACATAAAGCATTGGGGGTTAGCTGGACCACAGGAACACTCTGTAATGTTAGCTGTCGCTAACAAGTATCTAATCCAAATACCTTTTTTTACAGATGCTCGCAGGAGGTCCTGAGAGTTGTGACTCCCTCAAGGTTACATAGCTAGTGAATAACAGAGCTGCGACTCAAACATAGCTGTCTCCAACCTAGTTTGGTTCTTTGCATGCAGCGGCCACATTACTCACACCCCCTTGCCAGGGAAAGTTTGACATAAAGAACTTAGGTTATTGTTTTGAGCACATGATAGCTGAGAGACCTCGCCATCAATTTTATTAAACGTAAGCTTAGAAATGAAAATTTTTTGTATCTTTAGTGGCTAGAGAAGCCAGAATTCTAATACTTAACACATTAAGGCTGGTAAATGTAGAAATTGTTATTGATGTCACAGGTTTCAAGGTCAGACAGGAGACTGCTCAAATTCAGGCTATTGCAAAAAGAAAAAAAATATGAGGTTTGTATTTTAAGATACATGATAGTGGAAAATCAATGTGTTCTTGTGATTTAGGCAGATATGATACCTTCTGACTTTTTTAAGACCTTTCAAAAAATGATCAGGGAAAGGAAGTAATAATTTGGATGTTTGCTACTATAAAGAATTCTATTGCATTTTCAGAAATGATGACAAAGTATGCATTTCCTTTTATAACATTGAAATCACAGCTTCAAAGTGACCTGTGTTAGTAATTATCATCTTATTTATCAAAAACATATAAAAATCATGAAAAGTATTTTGTTCTCTGTATTTAGACATTAAATGTTGTAGTTAATGAGTGCTATTTCTAGAGATGTTTATGATTGTTTAGGAGATGTTTTAACAATCCACATACTGAGTACAGCAAGCAATATGAAGTAAGCATGGGAACATGAATCTTTTTTATGATAAAACTAGTTAAATTTAAAGGCTGGACAAACATTTGTGGTTTGCAAGACTAAATATGCCTTTTTTTGTAGAGGTCACTTTAGGAATAAAAGTGTATTTTGCTGTGACTGGTTACTTAGCATAATAGTAGAAGGTCTCCCAACCTCCCTCAAAAATTCTCCTGCAAGGAAATTGATTTTCTGATGGAAGGTACTGAAGGGTATCTTTAGCATCAGTGGAGAAGCAACTAATTTAGCACTATCAGTGAGTTAGATATCGGTATATTCCAAGCAGTAAACAAAAATTAAGCCATTCCTTGCCCTGTTTCTATTAGTCAGATTCCTTTGCAAGGAAATATGAATTATGGTCACCCTGGACTCTCAAATCACCTCTGATATTATGTGTTCTCATCCCTTTGGTTGACCTTTAATGACATTGTGTACATTGTCATTATATGATTACTATTTTTCTTTTTCTGGTTTTCTTTTTAAATTCTTTTATTTTGCTCAATTTTTTAACCTTAAAGGAAAGGTTAGTCTTAAGGTAGTTTTTATTTAATTCTAATGGATTTCAGCTTATTTAAACTGAGAAAACTTAATACCTGATTACAATTTTTATTTTCCTGTTCTCCAAGAATTAATTCTATTTCTTAAATTTTCTACTTATTAATTCTGATTAGCTTTTCAGAAAGTTGTCTGTTCTTATCCTAGGTAAAGAAAACCACTCAGATTCTTGAAGCCATGTTTAGATTAGCTTGCTATGCCTTTCCCTTCTTTCACTGAATAATGAGGTCTTTGCAAATTGATTTTTTTAACTAATACACACACACATACACACACACACACATACATGCACATATACACACACACAATTTCTCCATTGTCCTTACAGTCATTCTCTCCAGAAATTAGATAGCGGAGGCTTATGAGATGGTTTAGCCATCTGCAACCCTAACCATCCTAAGGCTTTCAAATAGGAAATGAAAAATAAAGCAAAGGACAACTGAAAAAAACAGTAAAACTCTAGTGTTTTGATGTTGAAAACAACGGGTAGAGGGTAAAATCAAGAACACTCGAGTGAGAATAAAATATAGAAGTTAAATGGAGTAAATTCATATTTGTTGAATTCTTCTACGTGAGACTCTTTGTTATATTTTGACATGGGGCATACAAAGTTGAACAGAGACACCACTGTTACTAGTACACTCATGTTACTATTAACAAATGCCCAAGGCTGGGTAATTTATAAAGAAAAAGGTTTATTTGGCTTACAGTTTGGCAGGCTGTACACAAAGCATGGCACCAGCATCTGCTTCTGATGAGGGCCTCAGGAAGCTTCCAATTATGGCAGAAGGAGGAGGGCAAACAGGCTTATCACATGCTGACAGAGAGCGCAAGAGAGAGAGAAGAGGGAAGTCCCTGACTATTTTTAACAACCAGGTCTCGTATGAACCCATTACCATGGGAGGACACCAAGCCATTCAGGATGGATTCACTCCCATGATCAAAACACCTCCCACTAGGCCCCACCTCCAACAACATTGGGGATCACATTTAAATAGAAGATTTGAAGGAGGCAAATATCCAAAACTTATCACTTATCTTTTACCAAAAATGTTTTCTACTTTCCATTGTGGGAATTTTTGTTGACAGATGGCTATTCAAAGTACTGTGTTTCCCAGCTTTTCTGTGAGTAAAGCCATGTGTCTTGAGTTCTAGCTAAAATAATGTATCCATACCTGATAAAACTGTAGCTCAGGGCTGACTGAAAAACAAAAAATCACTCTATACCATTCATCCAAGTTCCTCCACACTCATGTCCACTCCTGTATGACTGTAATCAAGAGAACCCCTAGGGTGACTGTTAGGGTCTGAACTATGTTCTTCCAAAATTTGTATGTTGAATGTAAAAAAAAAAATTTTTGAGACAGTCTTGCTCTTATCACCCAGACTGCAGTGCAGTGGTGCAATCTCAGCTCACTGCAACCTCCGCCTCTTGGATTCAAGAAATTCTCCTGTCTCAGCCTGCTTAGTAGCTGGGATCACAGGCGTGTGCCCCCATGCCCAGCTAATTTTTGTATTTTTAGTAGAAACAGGGGTTTCACCATGTTGGTCAGGCTGGTCTTGAACTCCTGACCTCTTGATCCACCCACTTCGGCCTCCCAAAATGCTGGCCTTTTTAAAATACATTCACATTCAGCCATGGTGCATGAGCCACCATGGCTGAATGTGAATGTATTTTAAAATAAGGCCTTTAAAGAGGTATTTAAGTTGAAATGAGCCTCTCAGGGGAGACATTAATCCAATCTGACTGGTGTCCTTATAAGAACAAAAGATTAGGACAAAAAAGAAGAGACTCCAGAGTGTCACTTGACTCCTGAACACACAGAGGTAAGGCCATGTGAGGACATAGAAACAAGGTGGCCGTCTGTAAGCCCAGGAGTGAAGCCTCAGGAGGAGTCAGACCTGCTCACACCTTGATCTTGGACTTTCAGCATCCAAAACTGGAGAAATAAATTTCTGTTAGTAAAGCTACCCAGTCTATGGTATTTTGTTATGGCACCCGTAGAAAACTAATACAATGACATTGAAAACCATATGTTAAATGAGGTAGATCCTTTATCATCTAGGGTCCTTGGGAGACCATATAAATTAGTCTTACTTCAGGCCTGCCAACCCACCTATTATAATCTGCACAAGAGTTGAACCATCTCTGTGTTTAAGTCATTCTTATATTTGGGGTCCAACTCATATAGCAGTTTGTTTACCCAAGCCAGCAAATGTTGTTTCTGCATAAAACAACCTTCTAATATGGGGCAGTGGTGGCTCAAGTAAATGTGGATATGATGTGCATGGAATTGAGCTGTGGATTAAGAGTGTCTGTTCCCTTACAAGTTGATGTTTCTATGATGCATTACGTGCTTAGCTCCAACTTTCAACCCCAATATTCTCATTCTGTCTTACACTAATAAGACAAGGGTACATATTTACTGCTGTAAGGGGTCAAAGGGCCATTAAATGCATAAATAGAGGTTTACGTAATTATAATACTGGGAGGTTCACTAAGGGTCTTCCTGACCAAATGTTATGTTATGTTGGGTCCTCTTGTATGCTGTCAGTAACCTACAGAGGAAGATTTCCTGTGAAACTGATGAAGCTAATTTCAGGACCCCTTGCTTGTGAAACTTGCTTCTAAAAACTCAGGAAGGACCCTATCAATGTGTTCACATGGTCGCTTTTCTTTTAAACTGCCAAAAAAATAAGACTATAAAAACATAATTAATTAAAACATTTGTTTTGTTGTTGTTGTTGTTGTTTTAATCTTCTGACTTCTTTCTTCATCTGTCTTCTCCTGTTGAGTGGTCTTGGAGTAGCCCCCAGGCATTTTTAGAATCGGGCTTATGGGGAAGTTGAGTTGGGTATACATTCAGCTTGAGTTTAATGAAATGTATTCGTTGTGGTTTACAGTTACTTTCTTGTATAATGAATTTGATACTATCCATCCTGTTACAGAAATGACTTCTAGGAGCATTCTTTAAACTCACTTTCTAACTCACCTTGCAGTATAACAGATATGTTCAGGGTCAGAGTTTAAATCTGAATATGAACCTGTTGCTAAGAGCCTAGCACTGAATTCAGAGGGTGCTCTTAAGTACCTTGGTTTCAAAAAAAAAAAAGTTGCATGAAGATGTTTGTTTTTGACAGTTATTCAAAGCTAAATGGGTCCAAGATTGGGTGTATTTACTTAGAACTGTGACAATTTCTTACATTTAAGGTGCTTTTTTAATGGACATGTTAATTAATTTGAGCTCAGCAACTGCTTTGTGAAAAACTTGAGTAAAGGGAAGTGTCACCTTTTTTGAAAGGAAAACAGGAGGTTTAGATTATATAGATTCTAATAAATCATTTGATTTGGACACATGGCTTTTCAACAATAACACACGATGCAGAATAGATGTCTTTTGAGTTTTGAATCAATGGTTTCTCTTTCAAAATACTGTGGCAATTAATCTGACTTCTCATTACTTTTATATGTCTGCAACTGATATAAGAGCTAAATTATCCTTTGTGATTTGATAAATGAACAAATGAATAGGTTCTCCCAAAATGTAGTATACATATTTAAATATAATTCCCCTAATTGACCAGCTTGAAGAAGTCTTGGGTTTCAATTCTGCATTGAACAAATTATATGACCTCTCTGATTCTTAGTTTCTTTATTTGAAAATAGTTAATAATGACTACTTCACAGAATTTCCTGAAGATTAAATAATATAACATTGTGGACTGCCTAGAATGATGGTAACTTTCAGTAGATGCTCACTAGATGTGAATTTCCTTCAGTTTTGCATCCATTTTTATCAAAGACATAGCTGTAAGTCTAGTATTTATAGGAGTATATTGGGGTACAACAAGTAAAATAATTTGGTTGAATTTGTGCAAACCTGTCTGTCCTTTTAGTCAAGGTGCTCAGGTCTCAGGTCTTGATCATGGTAAAGCATCATGCCACCTTCAGGTACTTTTATCTTCCCTTCCTTCTATGTAACAAGACTTAACTTGATACCATTGTAGCAGAAAGCAATGAATAATTCATTGGCCCTTGACCATAAGGGTTCATGGGCTTGCAGCAAATTATACCAAATTAGAGTACATAGTTTTGTTTATAACATCTTCATTCTCCATAATAACGATACAGGATAGTATTTTAACATAAAGTACTTGTATTTTCAAAGTATATTCATATATATATATATTTATATATATATGTCATTTGGCCATAACAAAAAAACAGAAATAATTTTGTCATTTCTGCTTTATAGAAGAAAAATAAAGTGAAAATCAGCAAGGTTAAAACTTTTGTTCCAGCTCACGCAGTTACTAAGCATCAAGTCTCAGACTGGTCTTGAACTTGCCACATGGAGTTTGGGCTTTTTTTGTGGTTTTTGTTTTTCTCCCAGAAGGAGTAGCATAGTGGAAACAGACTGCCTGGATGGCAAGCACAGCTCTGCTCCTTAACCTCTCTGTGCCTCAGCATCCTCATCTGCAAAATGGGAAATGAAAATACATATCTCTATGGCAGAGAGATGGTAGGGTGGTTCCCATGAACCTCATCTTCTGGTATTCTGATTTGTGTGACCTTTCTAACTCAACATGGGCAGGACCTGTGATGTGCTTCTACTCAATAGTACTGCAAAGGAGACAGGATAAATGTGATCATGTGTATGTGATGATGTCACATAAGATCGTAACAGATGTGTAAGGAGAGTCTATTTCTTGCTGACTTTAAAGAAGTATGTTATCATGCTATAAGTTGCTTATACAAAGGGCCTTGTGACAAGAAATTTGGGGCTACGTCAAGCTAGCAGCACACAAGTGGCCTACTTCAACAGTCCACAGGAAACTGAATGTGAGGAAATGAATTCTTTCCTAGCCTTGCCTCAGATGAGACCACATTCCAGGCTGTTATCTTGATTGCAGTCTTCCAGACAACCCAGCTAAGTTGTGTCTAGACTCCGGATCCACAGAAACTGTGAGATAACACATGCATATCGTTTTAACCCAGTAAATTTGTAGCCATTTGTTATATATCAATAGATACCTAATACATCCTAGTAGACCTATTATGGAATCAAATCTGTTAATAGGTAAAGTGCTCATATCTATGCCAGGTACACTGTAATAACTCAATTAAAGTTAGTGTCATCTTGCTCTATTCCTTAATCCAGGAAGGGAAGGAGAGTTTTAGAGTCATATCCTGGTATTTGTGTTCTTATATAATTAGCACCACAATGTCTGTCCTTTGTTATAATAGAAGCTCATTATGAGGCATTTATAAAAACCTATTTCTATGTTTATGCATAAACACGTATTTTTTGGTAGATGTGACTATTGCCTTAATTGTCCTATAGGGTTTTTGAAATGAAGCAAGGCTACACAGTATTTAAAGAAAGTAGTATCATGGCTTATTAAATAAGGCATTTGATTACAAGTGACAGAAATACAAGTTGGCTTAGTTTAAGACAAATGGGAGATTTGTTTGTCGGTATAACTGGAAACAGTAAGAGTGAAGCTAAGGACATATAGAAGGAAGAATTTAAATATCCATCAGGCCGCTCTTTTCTTTTTAGTTTTTATTTCCTCTGTATTTCTCTCTGCATGTGAGTTCCATTTATCTTTGTGTGGCTTTAGAAATGACTTTAAGCCACTGGAGCGTATATATTAACAATTCCAAGACCACAGTGTCAAGGAACACATGTTCTTTTAGCATTCTGAAAAGAATCCAAGACAAGTATTGTTGGCCTCATTAGGTTCTCTACTAACACCTTGGACCAATGACTATTACCACCATGTGTCAGGCTTGATACTCTATAAGGCTCAGCATAGTTCACGAGCCCACCCCTATTTCTAAGGGGAAGGGATGGACCTATTCTTAGAAAGATGATGGGAAGACATGTTTGTAAAGTAGTCAAAATAGTGGTGGCAAGAATTTATTTGGCAACATTTTCCTCAAGTGCCTGGAATTTAAATATTTACTACTGGAAAATCCGATTTGGACAGCATTCTCCATAAATGAGCCATTTGGCTTGCTAATAGATTATTATGAAGCATAAATTGACTCTAGACTTCTGAATACTTTTTTTCTTATTATAATTAGTGATTCTGGAATGAAAGGCCTAGAGATTGAAATCTGAAAACAATTAATGGTAATTCTATCTATAGCTGACCCTAATTATTTAGCTCAGTTGGCGAGAGCTGTGTGTTAATGAGGCTGATATGGTGGGTAAATCCCTCTGTGGACCAGTAGGTTTTACTCTATTCTGGAATATGGACTTTATTCTAGTGTTGTTCTGAAAATGGCTGCTTTGGGATATGGGTCGGAATAAAAGTTATTTAGCACAATTCTCTTTGGCACAGGCGGGAAAACAACTCCCAGGTAACTCCTCATTAAAGTGCTTGTTACATTTATGAAGGACAGCACAATTATTTTCATATTAAATACCTAATTACATCTCATGATTCTCTGACTTATTATTGACAAGATGTTTAATTTTTTTTCCTCCTATGCCAGTGAAGTCTCATTATCTCAATACATTCATATACGAATGAATGATACTTGCTAGAAACTTAAACAAAGGTAAAAGAAGAACAATAAAATTTAATACTAATGACTGTGACAGGCCTTTTATTTCACAGCTAGATGGGGAACTACTTTTATTTTTAAATAGAATTTTGACTTCTACGTGAAACCAAAAGTCAAACTTTATCTAGAGGGTAAAACATGGGAAAAGTCACTCTGCAGATGAACAGAGTTAAAAACAAACCAATTGACATATTTTGAACTCTTTCTATGGGTCAGAAATTTTGGTAACCGCTTTCCATGTATTAATTTATTTTCATAGCAACTGTTTTAGAATTCTTTATTTTTAATGCTCTACAGCTGAGGAAGTAGAAGCAGAATAAGTAAAAATAACTTGTTGGATGTTATACTGATGCAAAAGTTTAAACCCAGGTAATCTAAATACAGAGTTCATATTTTTAACTGCTATCTGCAAATTCTACATTTTTAGTTATCTGGCTTACATTAATGTTTATGGTTTAGTAACCAGCAAATTTTACTAATGACAATCCTGAAAGACACACATAATTAACAGAAAAAAATTTACACTTTTTCATTATGGCCATTTGGCTACAGGTAACACAATATAATTCAGACTTGCTTATATAAATTATGGGAAGAATAAAGGGACATCTCCTGAAGCTCCAAAGTAAGAAAGATAATTAAGCCTCTCAAAAAGATGGGACCAGAAAGCTATCAGGGATCTGGCTTACTCTCTTCTCTCCAGAATTAAGGGGCTCTCAAATCTGCTTCTCTCTAGAGATGTGCAGTTGTCTTCCTCTGTCTCTCTTACTAGCTTCCCCTGCCCCACTATGCGCACTGGGCTACAGCCTAGGCTTCCCCAGGATGCTTTCATCCAGGCACTAACAGGACCTAAACCAGCATCTCCAAAACCCAGATATAAATTTCCGGGAGAGAGGCTGGGTGCCATCTTTTCAAGAACCAAAGGATAGGGAAGTTTTCCAAGAAGAAGATATGGGGACCAGAAATAAATGATTGGCAGAGGACATGGTTTGGCTTCATCAATATAATTATTCTCTGTAGATGACTTTGATAATGATAATCATAGAGTACTAGATAGAAAGAGTATATATTTTCTATGTATAGAAAGGTCTAGATTCAACTGAAACTTCTCCACTTACTAGCTGTGCTAGCTTGGGCTGATTTTATTAATTTCAATATGATTCAGTTTTATCATACATGAAACGACAATGAAAAAATGGCACTTACAGTTGTTGAAGGATGTCTTTGTCATTAATGCAAATTTTCCCCAACTAAACAATAAAGATCCATCATTTTTTTATAGATGAAATTAATATCATATTAATTTTTCTATATGCTTATTTGTATATCTATATGTACTTGTGTATATGTTTCTATTTATGTGTGTGTATTTGAGATGCCATTGATTACACATTATCAGTTTTAAGAATAATTTTGAGAACAGAACACACTTAGAAAGTTAATTTTGATTAATGTAAAAACATTTTCTACTCTGTAAGTCCCTCAGAAGTGAGAAATTGTTCTTAGGAGACTGCATTCCTTAATTTGCCTGATAATATATGATTTGCTATGAGTACACAAGAAGGGGAGTGAGAACAGGATACCCCTTCACAACAAGAAGCAGATGTAAGAACTTCATCCGTTTGCAGCAGAATTGATCAGAAGAAAATAGTTGACCCTTAAGTAACATCTCTTTTTGAAAGCTAGCAGCTTTCTGCCTCCAACATAGAAGTTAAATCCTAATTATCTCCACAGAGAGAGACGGCAGGGCTGTTCTGACAATGGGGTGGAAAGGTCTGATGGTGGAATTTATTTAATAGAAGCCACCATCACTGTCTTGCAGATGGCTTCCTATAATCCAGACCTTTTGTTTTCCAGTCCAGGTCCCCTTGTGGGAGGGAGACTGCATGACAGCGCACAGGTCATCTGTTCTGGGAGTAGGCGACCTGACCTTTCTCTGTTCTCCTCTTATTAGCTTTGCAGCCTTGAAGCCAATTTACCTTTTCAGGGCTCAGTTTCTTCATCTATATCAAATGCAATCTAAAGTCACCTATGGATCTAAAATTTATTAATGGTGTTCCATTTTGTACATCAAACGTATAGTATTTCATATATATTCTGTGGATCAGTCAGGGTACCAATAAGAAAAAGAAAATTTACTCAAAGCACTTAACAGAGGAGAGTTAATATAAAAGGGTTATACTCAGAGGTGAGTGGAAGGCTATAGGAATGAACAAATCATGTCAAGGCACCCAGAGGTGGTATCATGACCACCCTTGGTCTTGAAGGCAGAAGGGCAAAAGGGTACTATTGCTGGAGCCCAGAAGAGCAAGGGCTCTGTGGGACGTGCTGCGTGGCTTCAGTATGATCTTAGAAGTAGCTACTCTCAGACAGGTGTAAATGTTAGGAGATTATGTTCTGTGGCTTCTCTCATCTCTGTCCCTCAGTTCTCTTGTTTGTGCCTCAGATGTCAGGTGGAAAGAATGCAGATGATAGAGCTATAGACTGAGTCCCCTGGGTAACAGAGGATGCAAGAGAAAGACAGTAGAAGGGAGTGACCAACAGAGAATACCAGCACGGTCTGCACATTTTAAAATGTGCATTATATGGTTTTCCTGTGTTCGTGGATTATTTTGCATTGGATTAATCAAATGGATAGTGTGGATTAGAGGTGGGCTGTTTTATGAAGTATTTTCTGTTCAGATGTTTTAAGAAATCATTAAAGATCAGGGCAAGAATCTTCTGTGTCCCAATCCACAGCCTTAAAATTAATGAGAATTCACCTGATGGTAGCAATAAATAAATGAGATAGTTAACGAATCGTCATGTTAACTCTACAGGTGGTTGCTATTATCTCCATTTTACAGATAAGGAAACTGAGGCATGAGGCAGTCATAAATGCCATGGGAATCAGTCAGACAAAAATGCTGAAAGATTTCTGAAGAGACAGAGATCCCTTGTAGTTAGTGTGATTAGGAAAAGCTTAATTAACTAGCTTATGCCCATGTCTCTCTTTCTACCATTCTCTGTGGCTTGGCCCATCTCCTGTCATAGGCACACTTAGTTTCCTGTACCAGATCCCACCTGTGGCCAGGATTTTAGAAAATTTAATGATAAGCATAATTTAATTCACATTCTGCCATACTCCTCTTACATCTATTCTCTGATTTATTCACTCTGTCCCCAAGCTGCTATTGTGCATAACTGAAGAGGGTTGCTCAACATTTATACTGGGTCCAATACAAATCCTTTCTGTCTGTATCTATACCTTCAGTAGGGTTCCAATACCTTGTATTTCTTCCTTCCCAGCTCCTTGTCTGTTCCTAGAAAGTAAATATCCCCAAGTCCCATACAGTCCCCCTCCAGTGATCTCATTTCTAGATCTTCTTGCAGACTTTATACTCTGATGAATACTCGTCCTTCATACATGCCTTTCACTTCTACTAAGAATGTTAGGACAAAGTGTAAGTTCCATTTAAGTTCTCCCTTCTTCACTTCAGAATCTTTAATTCGTATGCCTCTCTCTCATGTCAGAGGTATGCCCAAGGCAACTTTCCTCACCATCCTCTAGTGTTCTGTTCTCCTGCCTGGCTCCTCTTTGTCCACAAGTATTTCATTATCTTTCATACATAAACAAACAGCCAAATAATTAAACATAAAACTAGCCTTTCCTTAACTTTTAAAAATTGTTCTCAAGCTGTTCCCATTTCTCTTCTTCCCTTCTCTTCCCTTGCAACTTTTTTGGAGAGTTTCCTGTAGCAGGTGACCCCATTTCCTTACCACCTACTCAAACTATTCACTCAAACTCTTACAACCTAGTTTCCTTCCACTTTATTCTACTAATTACCTTCTCTAAGTTCATCTGCTAATCACCAGAACCGCTATTCTCAGGCCTCACCTCATTTCACTTCCTTGAATTTTACATTGAGAATCACCCTTTCCTCCTTCAGCCTTTGTCTGTGACCTCTGGAACACAAAACACTCTTACTTTTCTCTTAGTCTTTTCTGTGTTCTTTGCTGATTACTCCTCTTTCCTTTCCAAAACTATGTATCTCTCTTAGCATAGCACTGCCAAACTAATCTTCCTACATAACTGAAATTCTTAAACTTCAGTCATGTCACTTCCCAGTTTAATACCCAAAACCAACATAAAACTTTCAGCATCTTGTTAATCCGAACAAAGTGAATGGCTTTCTTCACACTGGCAGTCAATTTCATTTATTTCTGAGCTCTAGGACACTTTTGAGGCATCTCCCCCATCTCTGCCTCTACACACAGAGCAGACTCTCACTCTTACAAACATAGGTATTCATATCCAAAACCTTTCCCTACAATCTTATTCCCTCTACTCATATTAGGCTACATTTGCCTACAGTAATAAACACCCTTAAATCTGAGTGTTTATGTTTTACTCTTCAGGATTCAGGAGGCTCACCAAAGTAGCAGTTCTGCTTGCAGTTACTTGGCAATCTAGCCTGCTTTATTCTTATTTCACCAGCTCAACACAAGTCCTTCTCTATAACTGAACTGAATTATACAGGGGCTTCTTACTGCTTCAGCCCAGAGTTGAGACACACTACTGCTACTCCTGTTTCATCGGCTAGAACTAATCGCATGGTTGTGCCTCCCTACCATGTGCTGGGAAGCACAGTCCACTCTGTGCCCACGGTGCTTCTACCATCCCTGCCTGCAGAAACGCTATTTACAAGGCCAAAATAAAATACCACTCTCATTTAATCTCCCATCACTCCCACCACCTTCCCATCAACCAGCTAAATAGCCACAGAATTTTAAAAATCTGATTTAACAGATAAGTAACTATGAATATGATAGTGTGTACAATTTTTTTAAATCCAAACATTAAAGAATAAAAAATGAAATGAAAGGTTAATACCAATCTCTCCTCCAAATCTCCAATCCCACTCTCTAGAGAAAATTGATTTTTACTTGTACTTTTTTCAGTTACACTTTCATAATTTTAACGTATATAAGGGCATATGAATGTATATTTTTAAAACAAATGTAATCATATTAGACATTTTTCTGCATGTTGCAGTTGCCACTTGTTTGAAGTTCTTATATATTACCTTATAGAGAACTAGCTCATTTTATTTTACAAATAAAATATTACCTGTATAGATGTAACACAATTTCTGTATCCAGTATCTATAGATGGATTCTTCTTTCACCAGTTTTGGACTCTTATAAAAACTGTTAAGGCATCATTAATGTACCTAAGGAGAGAAGAATATCTTTATGATGTCACCAGAAGCAGAATTGCTGGGTCTGAAGGGACACACTTTTAACTTGTAAAGACATTGCCAAATTCCCTTCCTTCAATACAAAACAGAACTGTGGCACTAATTTGCATAACTACCAGCATTATATAAGGATGGCTATTGCCTGGCCTTCTTAGCAACACTAGATATTATCAACCTTTTAATAGCCTAGTTAAATCAAATGCTTCTTTAAGACAGCCCATTTATTATGCATCTTCTTGTCTTCTATATTGCTTGGTACATATGCAGTGTTCAGTATTTTAATTTCATTTCATTTTGGTAAATGAACATGATGAAATTTAAGCTGGAATCTGAATAATAGTAACTTTGGGGTAGTTATAGATAAAGGTAAAGGTTTCTAATATGAACAGAGCCATTAAAGACACAAGCAAGAGGGGGTATGGCTGGGTTTTATCTAAACCGTTAACAGATCTTTTTATCTGGAGGTGTAGGAGTAGTGGAAGAGAAGGTTTTTAAGTAGCTTGTAATTTTATTTTAGTGGCTCTTGTGTGTGGGCTGATTTGTTTGTACTTTAGAAAATGCAAACTGCAGGTAAACAGAAGACCTAAATTCTACTCCTCGTTTTGCTTCTAAGCCCTGGCTAGTACTTGGGTCTCCATAGTGCATTTCCTTATCTGTAAAATAAGAGTTCCATGTGTCATTTATTATTTTCTTCAATATTTGCACCCTTGCCAAAATGTGTTAGATTGTCCATCACTAGATTTAGGTAGAACGATAAATAAGATAGTCTTGTTCTGATATGGTTTGGCTGTGTCCCCACCCAAATCTCACCTTGAATTATCATAATCCCCAGGTGTCATGGGTAGGGCCACATAGAGATAATTGAATCATGGGGGCAGTTTCCCCCATACTGTTCTCCTGATAGTAAGTCTCAGGAGAGCTGATGGTTTTGTAAATGGGAGTTCCCCTGCATAAGCTCTCTTGCCTGTAGCCATGTAAGACATACCTTTGCTCCCCCTTCACCTTCCACCATGATTATGAGGCCTCCTCAGCCATGTGGAACTGTGAGTCAGTTAAACTTTGTTTTCTTTATAAATTACCCAGTCTCAGGTATTTCTTCATAGCAGTAAGAAAATGGACCAATACACGTGCTTTATTCTCTCTGAACATAAAGTATCATAGAGAATAAAGACCAAATAATGGGATGATGACAACATTGGGATAAGTGATCCAAATGGAGATATGTAGGGAAGTGTGAGTACTATTAATTGGAGCACATCACCACCAAGGTATGAACTGATCAGCTCAAGCTTCCAGGGAGCAGGACTGCTAAAATCATCTCAAGGGCTGAAGATGTCTTCAGAATCACAAATGAAAAACAGTTACGTGCATGGCAGAGAGCAGGGCATCTTTGTGTGCTTGTTAGCAAGAGAAGTGTGGGGATCATTTGTTTATCAAATAATGATAATATTTTACAAATAGCACTAAAATTTACTTTCCTTAAATGATTTCACTTTTAGCAACCTTATAGAAGTGAAGAAGTTGCTCTGGTAGCTGTTTCTTTTTAGACTTTTATTAGCAAAGGAGGCCATATGCTTTTCTTAACTCTCCAGTGCCTCCTCCCCAGGGATTTTCTCCATCTTAGGAGAGCAGGCTACAATCTTCTGTTACTTTTTACTCCTGAGGTTTCCTTGTAACACTTTGTGCTGATCAATTGGAAGTGTTCATGCTAATGAATTTGCACAAATGGCCTCATTAGCTGGAGTTTTTATCTTTTTTGTGGTTTTGACTGTTTTACTTCATTCATGCAAATGAGTCAGCAGGAGGAATTCAGATCTGTCCTGGCCTGTGGTTTAACATCTGCTTTATAATGGAAGAAATCTTTCGGGTTCATGCTAAGAAGCTGGTCACATATATGCACTTTCTAAAAACTTTGGTGGCCCATCAAGTGGAATATATAGATTTAACCTTGTTTTGTGAGGTTTCAAATAATTTTTATTTTTTTAGTTTTTACAATGAGATTCACATGGGTAGTGAAAAATAAAATCCCACTTAAAAAAGAACATTATTATGAATTATTCATTTGAATTATTATTAAAATAGTAAGTGTTCCATAGGCTTCTCCTACAACTTTCTATGCAAATTGTGTCAGGATTTTTCTTTTCTTGAATATTCATTATTAGGAAGACTATCTAGAATTAATCTTTATTAATCCACTTATTTTTTAAATTTGAGAGTCTGAAGTTTAAAACCTGTGTATTTTTATGTATGTACTCTCATATTTATAATTTCTCAGAGTATTTTTTTCTTTTGGATATTCATTTTCAACAGCACCCTTTTCAATTTTTAATTATGAATATATTCTGTTGTTATCCATTTAAAATTTTTTTATGTTACCTGCACTGCTCTTGTTTCCTCTGTACTGTGTGTGTGTGTTCGTTTTGTTAGGTCTCTGTCTTGTATTTTGAAAGCTTCCCTCAAATATCTTATGATATCAGCTTTAAAGTTGCATTCAAGACTAAATCATGAATAGGCCAATTTGATGTACATGAGTCCTGGCAGGATCAGCAATATGAAGTGATTAAGGCTAAATGCTGGGGATTTTTTTTTCTTTTTAAAATTAAGACTAGTATTAATGAGTGTAGGTCTTATTCTGGGGTTTTCAGATGCTATTGAGAGGCATCATTTAACCTTTCTGGTGGTTACAACACAAATTGCTCATCTCTTCAATGCTGTTCAATAAAACTATCAGCAATAAGGAGAGTACTACAATAAAGGGGTCCTGATCCAGAACCAAAGATAGGGTTCTGGGATTTCACACAAGAAAGAATTCAGGGCAAGTCCTTAAAGTGAAAGCAAGTTTATTAAGACAGTAGAGAAATAAAAAAAATGGCTACCCTATAGACAGAATAGCCCTGAGGACTGCTGGTTGCCCATTTTTATGATTATTTATTATGCCAAACAAGGGGTGGATTATTCATGCCTCCCCTTTATAGACTATATATAGTAACTTCTTGACACTGCCATGGCATTTATAAGCTGTTATGGCACTGGTGGGAGTGTAGCAGTAAGGACAACTACAGGTCACTCTCGCAGCCATCTTTCTTTTGTTATATGGCTGGCTTCCTTACTGCAACCTGTTTTATCAGCAAGGTCTTTATGATCTGTATCTTGTGACTTAGAAAGCCTTAATCATCTGTGCAGCCCAGTAGGTCTCAACCTCATTTTACCCAGCTCCTATCCAAGATGGAGTTGCTCTGGTTCTCACGCCTGCCACAGGAGTATCCTATGCCAGTGCAGACCAGTCCAGATTCTGTCTCTGAAAAGAAGGGAGGGAGGGAGGGGAGGGAGGAGTGTTAAAATGTGCTCTGAATGAAGCGACCCCCACCAAACAGACTTTATGTGAGCAACATGGCTGTTTATTCACCCAGGTGCAGAAGGGCTGAGTCTGAAAAGACAGTCAGCAGAGGGCGGTGGAATAGGAGTTGGTTTTACAGGTTTGGTATAGGCAGTGGAAAGTTACAGAAGTTACAGTTCAGGGCCATTTTTGCAAGCTGGGAGGGGTCATAGGGTCTGGAGTCATGAGGTTGACCTATCAGTTGAGCAAGGTCAGTTACAAAGTCCAGTTCCCTTATCAGTTGAGAAGGGATTAAGGAACAATAGAAGTATGTCTCAAAGTTAATCAGGCACCACAGGGGTTTGTCATTCTTCTCTTTTTGAGGTTTGTCAGTTACTTCAGACTTTCTAGTTCCAGGAACCCATCTGGAGGAGTATGTACAGATCACAGAGGTTACCATGCAGTCCCTGGCATGGTCAGCCTAAAAGACTTCATAGTCCTTTTTATATTACTAATATAAAGGAAAAACAAATGAAGACTAGAGGACAGTAGAATATTAGGAATGCCAGCACAGAGGGGTGATGGGGCAATGTTTCTCAGGGCTTCTTTGAGCAGGATCAGGGGTGGTGCAGCAGCCTAAAAATTGGAAAGAATTTAGACTGCAGGAGGACCTCAGAACAAGGGGCGATATTGTGGGATTGTTAGAAGGTGCATGTGTTGTATTGACTGATTGGTTATCATTTGTATACTATTTTGTAGGAACTGAGAGATTAATCAGAAATCACAGGGTCCAAATAAGAGAAGGAGAAAGATAGGTATCAGAGGACTAAGGATTGGAAGAAGCCATGACACCCAGTTAGAGTATCCAGCCAGTCCAGCCAGGTCCAGAAAACCATCTGCCTGATTAGTGAGCTTTTGGGATCTGTCTTTTAATCTATTGATGGCATCATATACCAAGCCAGACTTATTTACATAAAAACATCATTTTTATTTAGGAATAGGCAATGACCCTTTTTTTAGCCATCAGTAAATCAAGACCTCTGTGGTTTTGGAGGACAATGGCAGCTAGGAAATTTACTTGAGCTTGAAGAAGGGATAGTGATTAATTCTGCAATGCTAGCAGAGAAATCATTAGAGAGGCTATGGAAGGTGACGACTGAAGTGGTAAGGCCTGCTATGCTTGTGCTGAATGCTGTAGATCCTAACCCTACAAGTAAGGGGATCAATGGAATGACCCACTTGTGTCGTGTCAGGATCACAAGAGGAACAGGAGGCTTTCGTCTCCATGGATAAACTGAATTTTTCCTTATTGGGAATAAGGAAAACTAGGGTACAAGTGACTGTCCAGTTTGTAAGAAGGAAGATGTAGGTAGAAGAATCACAGAGGGAAAGAAAAGTCCTTGGCTTAGACAGAACTGGAGGTGTAAACTGAAAACGTAAGAAAGTTTTCTGAGGGTGTTGGGGCTTTGGACCCAAATACCAAGGGAACCAGCAAGGGCCACAGCTGTTAAAGGGTGTAGTGAGGTCAGATAGGGTAATTGTGTGGAAGGAGAGGTCTTGTTTTCACGGTGTATGAGAAAGCGTTTGGTCTCTATGAGTAACCATTCACTTTTAGTAACAAGGTTAGGTATGAGCAGGCAGGTAGAGGGGTCTGGAGAAGCATCTGATGAACAAGGGGAGGGAAGCCAAGGATGGAGTGAGAGACAGGGTAAATGCCTACCTAGGCAAAACTGGAAGTTTGTCAGTCTTATGGAGGGTAAAATTCATGGGTCTGATGTGTAGTAAAAAGTGGGAGGGAGTTCTGAGAGAAATCCCTGAGGAGTAGTAGAGTGACAGAATTTTGAGATGTGGTTGTTTTAAGGATGGACTTCCATGATGGAAAAGAAATAAGGGGTTTTAAAAGACTAGCCAGGGGCTTATATTCTACATGGAAGTGATCATGAAAGGATGAGAGGCTAGAATGAGCTTGTGATCAGGGAGAAGGAACTTTCCATGTTCTAAGAACCATTTGCCTTACCTAGGAAGCCACTGTTAAAATGAATTTTTGGAAGGAGAATAGGTAGGTAGGAGAATTAAGAAGGAAAAATATCAGCCCTGTGGGGGAGATACTGAGGTATCCTCTGCTCTTTGGCTTTTTTGTCGGCTAAGGCATTTCCTTGTGCAATGGGATCTGACAGTTTTTGGTGTTCTCTGCAGTGGATAACTCCGTCCTTGGCTGGGAGGAGAGTGGCCTTAAGGAGAGCCTCTATTAAGGGAGCTTTGGTAATAGAGGACCCTTGCGTAGTGAGAAACCTCTTTCTGCTCATTTAACAGCATGGTGGTGAAGGACGTAGAAGGTATATTTACAATCAGTGTAAATATTCATATGTAGTCCCTTGGCAAGAGTAAGAGCAAGGGTTAGGGCAATTAGTTTAGTTTGCTGAGAAGTGGTGGATCAGGGGAGGGAGGCAGCCTTGATAATAGATGAGTGGGATATAACAGCATAGTCAGATTTGGCCAACCAACTGGGCTTTGAAGAACTGCCATCAATAAACCATGTGTGGTCTGGGTCTGGAATAGGAAAAAAAGAAATATGGGGAAGTGGAGAGGTGGCTATATGGATTACAGAGATACAGTCGTGGGGTTCAGGGTTTGTTTGGGTATTAAGTGAGAGGCCGGGTTGAAGTCAAGTCCAAGAGCAATCGTTACTGTGGGGGTTTCAATGAATAGTGAATAGAGTTGGAGGAGGTGATGGTTGGCGGGGAGGTATGTGTGTAAGGTGTGAAGAGCAAACTAAACTTTGGAGGTTGTGAGAGCTGTAGAGGGTAAGAGGGGCATAGTCTGTAATTTTGAGGGATTCTAAGAGTGTTACAGCCATAGTGGCCATGGTGTGTAAAGATGACGGCCAACCTAGGACTCTGAAGTTGAGTTGTTTCGACAAAAGGCGACTGGCTGTGGGCCCAGCTCTTGTGTAAACATCCCAACTGCACAACCTTTTACTTCTGCCATGTGAAGGGAGAAAGGCTGGGAGGAGCTAGTGTAGGGGCTGTTTCTAAGGCCTTTAGCAAACAAAAGAATGGGGGGACGATTTGGGGTCTATGGGGTCAGCTAAGTTTCCTTTTGTAAGTTTATAAACTGTTTGGTTAGGAAGGCAAAACCTGGTATTCATAGGAGAAACCTACAACACCTAGGATGGAGAGAAGCTGTTGTTTAGTGGATGGGGTTGGGGTTTGGATAATTAACTGGATACGGCTGGCAAGGAGAACGCGTGTATGCTGGTGAAGGATTACACTGACATAGGTAATGGATGGAGAAGAAATTTGGGCTTTAGAAAAAAGCATTTTTGAGGTTAAGAACAGAATAGTGAGTTGTGGAAGATAGGAGGGTATAGGAGTTTGGTACAACCAGGCAGATGGGAAGTACAATCTCACTGATGTGGCAGAGGTCTCAAGCTAGTCTGTAGGATTTGTCTGGTTTTTGGACAGGTAGGATGGGGTACTGTAAGGAGAGTTTGTAGGAATTAAAAGGCCATGTTATAATAGACGAGTGATAGCAGGCTTTAGGCCTTTAAGCAGGCCTTTAAAGCCTGTTGTGGGATGGGGTACTGGCACTGGGCAGGGTAAGGGTGGTTACGTTTTAATGGGATGACAAGGGGTGAGTGAGCAAGGGATGGGGAGGGGGTGTCCCACACGCTAGGGTTAAGGTAGGGGGACAGAAGGGGAGCCATTGAGGGAGGTACGGGTTCAGGGAGGAAGGCAGCAATGAGGTATGGCTGTAGCCCAGCAATAGCTAAGGAGGCGGACAATTTTGCTAGGATATCTTGGCCTAACAGGGGAACTGGACAAGTGGAGATGATGAGAGTGTGGGAAGGAGTGCTGGCCTAATTGACACCAGACTTGGGGGGTTTTGAGAGGCCTGGAAGGCTTGTCATCAATTCCCACAACAGTTATCGGGGCCAAGGAGACAGAGCCTTGAAAAGAAGGCAGCATGAAGTGGGTGGCCCCCATATTGATTAAGAAGGGGATGGACTTAATCTCCATCATAAAACTTACCAGAAGCTCGGCATCCGTGATGGTCCAGGGGACCTCCGAGATGTTCCGGCAGCGTCGGTCTTTAGCCACCAAGCTGAGTAGATCTGGGAAGGATTTGGTCCAGGAGCTCTGGGAGAAGCCACATGAGTTGGACAGTCTGACTTTCAGTGGGGACCCTGCACAGATGGGGCAGGGTTTAGGAAGAATCCCAGGCTGCAGGCATTCCTGTGACCAGGTTTCCAACACTTGAAGCAAGGTCCAGGAGGGGCAGCTGGCCACTGCAGTCTGGGCACTTTGAAGTCTTTGTGAGCCGGTGGTGTGGCTGGGGTTTGTCTTAGGGCGGAGGCAACCATTTGTACTTGTAAGATGCCCTGCTGCTGGGAAGCTTTTTGCCTATTAGTGAACACCTTGAAGGTGAGGTTAATTCCTGTTGTGGGACTTGAGGGCCAGATTTTAATTTCTGTAGCTTTTTTAATGTCATGGGCTGATTGGGTGATAAAATGCATATTAAGCATTCTTCAGAGGTGAGAGTAGAAGTAAGGATGACATTTAAGTCACTCCAGGTGAGATTATAGAACTGCATTAAGTATTGGAACTCTGGTATATGTTTAGTAAGACCTCATGAAAAGTAGCCTAACCATTGGCCGATTTGGGAAAGGTCAGATAACGAGAACCTAACTATGCCTTCGGCTCCAGCCACCTCTAAAAGGGAGAATTTCTAAAAGGGGGAATTGTTGGGCAGGGGCAGAGGAGTTAGCTGTGGCACTAAACTGTAAGCTCGACCACGTATGAGGTAGGGAGGTTGAGAGGAGGGGCATAAGGGTAGATGGACAAGGAAGATTCTGGGTTGCCAGCAGAGGCAGGCAGGGCAGATGGAAGGGAGAGAAGGAAAATTTGGGACAGGTTGCATTGAGAGCAGAGATTAGGGAGGGATTGGAATGGAAAAAAAATGCCTGGACTTCGGGTACCTCAGACCATGTACCCATTTGTTTACAAAAATTTTTTAGGTCTCACAGAATAGAAAAATTGAAAGTGCCATTTTCTGGCTATTTGGAACCATTGTATTGAAGCCATGCCGTGTTACAGAAAAAAAAAAATGATATATTTAGGTTTTAGATCAGGTGACAGTTGAAGAGGTATTTTTCTTTTTTGAGACAGTCTCACTCTGTCACCAGGCGCCAGGCTGGAGTGCAGTGGCTCGATCTCAGCTCACTGCAACCTACACCTCCTGGGTTCAAGCAATTCTCCTGCCTCAGCCTCCCGAGTAGCTGGGACTACAGGCATGTGCCACCACACCCAGCTAATTTTTTTGTGTTTTTAGTAGAGATGGGGTTTCACCATGTTGGCCAGGATGGTCTTGATCTCTTGACCTCGTGATCCACCCGCCTCGGCCTCCCAAAGTGCTGGGATTAGAGGTGTGAGCCACCGCGCCCGGCTGAAGAGGTTTTATATTTTTTAAGACAGAGGCTAGAGGTGAAGACAGGGGAATAGAGGATGGACTATTGCCCATGGAGAAGGAAAGAGTAGAGACGAGGAGAAGGATCAAGCAGCTGCCAGGGCTTTCAGTAGGTGTCCCTGACTGAATCCAAGGCTGTAACGTGAGTGAGTGGGCAAGGCAGGCATCCCCGCGACTGATCAAACAGCAAGGGAAGACCGTCTTCCCTAGTCGAGTCCGTGACCAATGTCAGAGTTTTTGAGCACACAGATAGTGTCTCCTTTGCCTAAGAAGAAAGAGAGAAGGAGACTTGGCTCCTTGAGATTTAAAGGAAAAGAGAGAGAGGAAGACTTGTCTCTGAGACTTGTCTCCTTTTCTCTAAATGAAAGAGAGAGAGGGAGAAAGAGGGAGAGACACTTGTCTTTTCTTCTCTATTTAGAAGGAGGAGGATTTAAAGGGGGAGAGAGAGGGAGAAACTGCTTACCTGATCTGAAGGTGGCAAGAGGGTTGTCAGGCTGGTCTGATGCACTGAGGTGGCAGGTGAGTCTCTTCAGAGAGGTAGAATGGGGACAGGGGGTTAGTTTCCCCAAAGGAATACCCCTGACTCAGGTTTCAGCACCAAATGTTAAAAGGCACTCTGAATGAAGAGACCCCCCAAACAAGCCTTGTATGAGCGACATGGTTGTTGATTCACCCAGGTGTGGGCAGCCTGAGTCCGAAAAAAGAGTCAGCAGAGGGTGGTGGGATAGGAGTTGGATTTATAGGCTTGGGGTAGGAAGTAGAAAGTTACAGAAGTTACAGTTTAGGATGGTGTTTGCAAGTTGGGATTGGGTCTTAGAATCTGGAGTCATGAGGTTGATCTATCAGTTGAGCAAGGTTGATTACAAAGTCCAGTTGCCTAACCCATTGAGGCAGGATTAAACAGCAACAGAAGAATGTCTCGAGGTTTTCCAGTTACTTAAGACTTTCTAGTTCCAGGAAGTCATCTGGAGGTGTATGTGCAGGTCACAGAGGTTACCATGCAGTTCCTGGCACAGTCAGCCAGCCGAAAAGACCTTATGGGAGGAACTCATATGTATTTATCAAAATATAAGTGCTTCTTGGTGGAAATTTCTAAATCCTCAGACTATTCTCTTTCAGCTTCTGGTCAGCTTATTTATCCTACATACCCTAGTGACTTTAAGGAAATAACTTCTCTGGGCATGATTTTCCTCATCTGTAAAACAGGAAGAATAACACCAAATTCTGTTTATACTATGGATCACTATTATAGCCAGCAAAAGGATTAGCACATGGCAGATTTTCAATAAAGAGTAGCTATTCTCATTCACCTGGAGAAATTGTCTCCTATGCAAACTTTGGAAAAAGTGTGTTTTGGCAACTTTTAGGAAAAATTTTGATTTTTAAAGTATAAAATGGATATTCTTTATACCACACATAACTCAGTCATTCAGCAGCAGGTGTTCAGTATTTGGTATTTGCCAAACACTATGACTTATCCCCTCAAAAGATCCTTCTGGAATCCTTTTTCAACTCTGTTATCTTCATATATACAAAACAATAGTTCAGATACATTGATCAAATGGCTTGCCCTCTGTTTGCCGTGAGAAGGCTGGATGTCTGTCTATAAATAACAAAGCTAGTCTGCAATGAGAAACAGCATTTGAATTTTGGTACCCTCCTGTAGAACAGTTTATAAGTGACCCCAGTTCACATTTTAAAATAATTGAAGTTTATTTGGAAGTCACTGCTGTTTTAGTGGAATTCTCTTCAGCCATTTTTATAAATGCAACATTGGAAGCCGTTTCAAACATGGCAGGGACATGTTGAAACAACTGAGGACACTGAGTTGTTCCATTCAGCTCAGGCATGGAGATGATCCCAATTTAGCATTTTTCTGATCATAAGGGAACCTAGTGAGCTTCTCTGGCATCATTTAAAAATTGAGTAAATAAGACGTAATTTTGATACTGAATAGGTCTGTATTTACATGAGAGGCCATGAGAACATATGTGGTGAAACTCAGTGGGTGTTCTGTGTTAGAAATTAGCATTCACTTAGCAAGTTCTCAGATATTTATTTCCTTTATCAAGTCACAGTACCTAATCTGTGGTTGAAAGTAAAGTATCTTCTTCAGACATAAATTTATGCTTGAAATCTTGAGTCATTTTTTTCTTTCAGTATCCAAGTCAACAGATCCTCTAGTGTTTTGTCTGTTGGGCAGAAATCTCACCTTCTTCCGTTTTGAACAAAGATATTGCTTCACTGTCATTAAATTCAATTATAGTCTAATATTATTTATTCACATATGATGTTCTAGTTGGCAATATGTTTTGTACTGCTTGACGGCACTTTTTCCTATTTTTTTTAATGAACAAATTTTAAAATATTTCTATGTTTTCTACAATTATTATTGTGGATTTTTCATTCATTAGGCTAAAGCTACATGCATGTAACCTATGATCTACTATTGTTTATCCTTACATTTCTGAAACATTATTTTAAATATAGAACTATTTGAAAATAAATCAGAAATGAGATATGTATATACTTTTAACCATGTATATATTAAGCTAAGTATATCTTTATAGATACCTTCTTTGAAACTTAAGAAAAAAATCATTATTTGCAGGACTGCTTTCTCTAAAACTCTAATGGTTATCTCCTGTCAGAAATGATTCAGGTCCTTATGAATTACTAGAACTGCATTTGCCATAAATATTCTATAAAGTAGTAGGTTTCCTTTAAGGTAGCATATAAGTAAATATTAATTCCATTTAATTCTTCTTTGAAATCTTAATTATCCTACCAGTCCATCCTTTGCTTTTCTTTACCCATTTAGTGCTGCCTGGATCATTGCTGTGTCTTTTCATTCTTCCCTATTCAACTACCTTTCCAGATGATTGTTGGATTACACCTTCTAAAGACTATCCATGATGCCATCTGTCACCCGCTCCTACATAATGCTCCAGATAAATCACAAAACCCCCATTTGGCTGAAAATGTTTTCTTGCCTCTACATCGTTTACATTCCATCTATTTTCATGTGTACTTGCCCTGCTGTATGTGCCTCACTCCGCTCCTTCCATTTTTAATGGTCCTACCTAATTAATTCTCAAGTCTGAGCTTTAAAGCTGTTTTCCACTGAAATCTTTCTTCTTTACACCAGCCAGAAGTTACTCTCCTCCTCTCTCTTTCTCCTTTATGAATTCCTATGCCATTTCTATATGTTACTGATATTCGGTGTGCATTTCATTTACAAGTTTTGTGGAAGTAGAGCTCATGGTTCATTTTTGTTTGCATTATTTTTTTGAATTAACAGTTTTTAACATAAGTTGAATACAGTTGCAGGAACATTGCTTATTCTATTTAGTAAATACCAATGTGGTATAAATTACAGGACTTCTTGAGTCACGTAACACTATTTGAAAATAATCCTGGGGCTCCTGGGCAAGATGACAGAATATGAACAGCTCTGGCAAGCACCTCCCATTCAAGATCAACACAGAAGGCAGGTGATCTCCACATTTCCAACTGAGGCACCTGGTTCATCTCATTGGGACTGGTTGGACAGTGGGCGTAACCCAAGGAGGGCAAGCTGAAGCAGGGTGAGGCAGCACCTCATGTGGGAAGCACAAGGGGCTGGAGAACTCCCTCTCCTAGCCAAGGGAAGCCATTAGGGACTGTTTCCTGCACTCTGGCCCAGATACTGTGCTCTCCCCAGGGCCTTCACAACCCACAGACCAGGAGATTCCTTCTAGTACCTACACAACCATGAAGGCCCTGGGTTTCCAGCACAAAAACTGGGCAGCCATTTGGGCAGAAACCAAGCTAGCCACAGCAATTTTTTAGTCCCCCCTCCCCCGCCCCATATCCCAGTAGTGCCTGGAAGGCCAGTGAGACAGTATGATTCATTCCCCTGGAAAGGAGGCTAAAGCCAGGGAGCCAAGTGGTCTGGCTCCATGGGTCCCACCCCAACGGAGACAAGCAAGCTAAGATCCACCGGCTTGAAATTCTTGCGGCTAGCTCAGCAGTCTGAGCTTGACCTGGACATTTGAGCTTGGTGAGGGGAGGGGTGTCAGTCATTGCTGAGGCTCAAGTAGGCAGTTTCAACCCCACAGTGTAATCAAAGCTGCCAGGAAGCTCGAACTGGTAGGGCTCAACAAAGCTCAGCAGCTGCAGGCAGATTGCCTCACTAGATGTCCTCATTGGCAGGGCATCTCTTAAAAAAGGCAGCAGCCTCTCAGGGACTTATAAAGCCCCTACCTTCCTGGGACAGAGCACCTGGGAAAACAGATGGTAGTGGGTACAGCTTCAGCAGACCTAAACATCCCTGCCTGGTAGATCTGAAGAGAGGAGCAGATTTCCCAACACAGCACTCAATTCTGATAAGGGACAAATTGCTTCCTCAAGTGGCTCCCTGACCCCTGTCTGTCTACCCTCACTGGGAGATACCTCACAGTAGGGGCTGACAGACACCCCATACAGGAGAGCTCTGGCTGGCATCTGGTGGGTACCCCTCTGGGACGAAGCTACCAGAGGAAGGAACAGGCAGCAATCTTTGCAGCCACCATGAGTGACTCCCAGGCAAGCGGGGTCTAGAATGGATGCCCAGCAAACACCAGCAGACCTGCAGCAGAGCAGCCTGACTATTAGAAGGAAAACTAACAAACAGAAAGAAATAGTTTCAACATTAACAAAAAGGATGTCCACTCAGAGACCCCATCCAAAGGCCACAGACCTCAAAGACCAAAAGTAGATAAATTCACAAAGACGGGAAGAAACGAGCACAAAAGGGCTGAAAACTCCAAAAACTCGAACGACTCTTCTCCTTTAAGGGATCACAGCTTCTCACCAGCGAGGAAACAAAACTGGATGGAGAATGAGTCTGATGAATTGACAGAAGCAGGCTTCAGAAGGTGGGTAATAACAAACTTCTTTGAGCTAAAGGAGCATGTTCTAACCCAATGCAAGGAAACTAAGATCCTTGAAAAAATGTTACATGAGATACTAACTAGAATAACCAGCATAGAGAAGAGCATAAACGACCTGAGGGAGCTGAAAAACACAGCATGAGAACTTCATGAAGCATACACAAATTTCAGTAGCTAAATCGATCAAGCAGTATAAAGGATATCAGAGATTGAAGATGAACTCAATGAAATAAAGTGAAAAGACAAGAATAGAGACAAAAGAGCGAAAAGAAATGAACAAAGCCTCCAAGAAATATGGAATTACATTTAAAGACCAAATCTACATTTGATCAGTGTGTCTGAAAGTGAAAAGGAGAATGAAACCAAAAGTTGGAGAACACTCTTCAGGATATTATCCAGGAGAACTCCCCCAACCTAGCAAGGCAGGCAAACATTCAAATTCAGGAAATAACAGAACACTGCAAAAGTACACCTCAAGAATAACAACCCAAGACATGTAATTGTCAGATTCACCAAAGTTGAAATGAAGGAAAAAAATGCTAAGGACAGCCAGAGAGAAAGGTCAGGCTACCCACAAAGGGAAGCCCATCAGACCAACAGCAGCTCTCTCAGCAGAAACCTTATAAGCCAGAAGAGACAGGGGGCCAATACCAATATTCAACATTCTTAAAGAAAAGAATTTTCAACCCAGAATTTCATATACACCCAAACTATGCTTGATAAGCAAAGGAGAAATAAAATCCTTTATGGACAACCAAATTACTGGGTTGTCACAAAAAGAGATTTTGTCACTACAAAGCCTGCCCTACAAGAGTTCCTGAAGGAAGCACTAAGCATGGAAAGAAACAAATGGTACCGGCCACTGCAAAAACATACCAAATTGTAAAGACCATGGATGCTAGGAAGAACCTGCATCAGCTAAGGGTAAAAATAATCAGCTAGCATCATAATGGCAGTATCAAATTCACACATAAAAATATTAAGCTTAATGTAAATGGACTAAATGCCCCAATTAAAAGACACAGACTGGCAAATTGGATGAAGAGTCAAGACCCATCAGTGTGCTATACTCAGGAGACCCATCTCATGTGCAAAGACACACATAGGCTCAAAATAAAGGATGGAGGAATATTTACCAAGCAAATGGAAGGCAAAAAAAAAAAAAGAAAAAAAAAGAAAAGAAAACAGCAGGGGTTGCAATCCTAGTCTCTGATAAAACGGACTTTAAACCATCAAAGACGAAAAGAGGCAAAGAAGGACATTACGTAATGGTAAAGGGATCAATGCAACAAGAAGAGCTAACTATCCTAAATATATATGCACCCAAAGCAAGAGCACTCAGATTCATAAAGCAAGTTCTTAGGGACCTACAAAGAGACTTAGACTCCCACGCAATAATAGTGGGAGACTCTAAAACTCCATTGTCAATATTAGATCAACGAAAACAGAAAATTAACAAGGATATCCAGGATTTGAACTCAGCTCTGAACCAAGCAGACTTAATAGACATCTATAGAACCCTCCACCCCAAATCAACAGAATATATATTCTTCTCAGCACCACATCACACCTATTCTAAAACTGACCACAAAATTGGAAGTAAAACACTCCTCAGCAAATGCAAAAGAACGGAAATCATAACAGTCTCTGAGACTACAGTGCAATCAAATTAGAACTCAGGATTCAGAAACTCGCTCAAAACTGCACAACTACATGGAAACTGAACAAACTGTTCCTGAATGACTACTAGATAAATAACAAAATTAAGGCAGAAATCAAAAAGTTATTTGAAGCCAATGAGAACAAAGACACAACATACCAGAATCTCTGGGCCACATTTAAGCAGTGTGTAGAGGGAACTTTATAGCACTAAATGCCCAAATGAGAAAGCAGGAAAGATCTAAAATCAACACCTTAACATCACAATTTAAAAAAAAAAAATGGAGAAGCAAGAACAAACAAATTCAAAAACCAGCAGAAGACAAGAAGTAACCAAGATTCAAGCAGAACTGAAGGAGATAGATAGAGGCCCAAAAAACCTTCAAAAAAATTCATGACTCCAGGAGCTGGTTTTTTGAAAAGATCAAGAAAACAGATAGACCGCTAGCCAGACTAATGAAGAAATGAGAGAAGAATCAAACAGAGGCAATAAAAAATGATAAAGGTGATATTACCACCGATCCCATAGAAACACAAACTACCATCAGAGAATACTATAAACCTCTATGCAAATAAAACAGAAAAATCTAGAAGAAATGGATAAATTCCTGGACACTTACACCTTCTCAAGATGAAAGCAGGAAGAAGTCGAATCCCTGAATAGACTAATAACAAGGTCTGAAATTGAGGCAGCGATAGCCTACCAACCAAAAAAAGTCCAGGACCAGATTATTTGACAGCCAAATTCTACCAGAGGTACAAAGAGGAGCCAGTACCATTCCTTCTGAAACTATTCCAAACCATACAAAAAGAGGGAATCCTCCCTAATTCATTTTATGAGGCTAACATTATCCTGATACTAAAACCTGGCAG
This sequence comes from Sapajus apella, assembly GCF_009761245.1. Taxonomy (NCBI): domain Eukaryota; kingdom Metazoa; phylum Chordata; class Mammalia; order Primates; family Cebidae; genus Sapajus; species Sapajus apella. Next base: position 41,831,739 of record NW_022436944.1, on the reverse strand, counting down.
AGAAACAACTAAAAAAGACAATTTCAGGCCAATATCCCTGACGAACATCAATGAGAAAATCCTCAATAAAATATTTGCAAACTGAATCTAACAGCACATCAAGAAGTTTATTCATCACAATCAAGTCAGCTTCATCCCTGGGATGCAAGGATGGTTCAATATGCACAAATCAATAAATCCATCACATCAACAGAATCAAAGACAAAAACCGGCCGGGCGCGGTGGCTCAAGCCTGTAATCCCAGCACTTTGGGAGGCCCAGGCGGGTGGATCACGAGGTCAAGACATCGAGACCATCCTGGTCAACATGGTGAAACCCCGTCTCTACTAAAAATACAAAAAATCAGCTGGGCATGGTGGCGCGTGCCTGTAATCCCAGCGACTCAGGAGGCTGGGGCATGAGAATTGCCTGAACCCGGGAGGCGGAGGTTGCGGTGAGCCGAGATCGCGCCATTGCACTCCAGCCTGGGTAACAAGAGCGAAACTCCGTCTCAAAAAAAAAAAGACAAAAACCACATGATTATCTCAATAGATGCAGAGAAGGCCTTTGAGAAAATTCAACGCTTCATGCTAAAAACTCTCAATAAACTAGGTATTGATGGAACATATCTCAAAATAATAAAAGCTATTTATGACAAAGCCACAGCCAATATCATGCTGAATGGGCAAAAACTGGAAGCATTTCCTTTGAAAACCTGCACAGACAAGTATGCTGTCTTTTACCACTACTATTCAACATAGAATTGGAAGTTCTGGCCAGGGCAATGAGGCAAGAGAAAGAAATAAACGATAGTCAAGTAAAGAGGAAGTCAAATTGTCTCTCTTTGCAGACAACATGATTGTATATTTAGAAGACCCCATCATCTCAGGCCAAAATCTGCTTGAGATGATAAGCAACTTCAGTAAACTCTCAGAGTAAAAAATCAGTGTGTAAAAATCACAAGCATTCCTATAAACCAATAATAAACAGAGAGCTAAATCATGAGTGAACCCCCATTCACAATTGCTACAAAGAGAATAAAATACCTAGGAATACAACTTACAAGGGATGTGAAGGACCTCCTCAAGTAGAGCTACAAGCCACCGCTCAAGGAAATGAGAGAGGACACAACAAATGGAAAAACATTCCATGCTTATGGTAAGGAAGAAACAGTATCATGAAAATGGCCATACTGCCTAAAGTAATCTATAGATTCAATGCTATTCCCGTCAAGCTACTACTGACTTTCTTCACAGAATCGAAAAAAAAAAAAAAAAAAAAAAAAAAACACCATAAATTTCATATTAAACCAAAGAAGAGCCCACATAGCCAAGAAAATTCTAGGTGAAAGAAACAAAGCTGGAGACATCATATTACCTGACTTAACACTATAATACAAGGCTACAGTAATCAAAACAGCATGGTACTGGTACCAAAACAGACATATAGACCAATGGAACAGAACAGAGACCTCAGAAATAATGCCACACACCTACAACCCTCTGATCTTTGGCAAACCTGACAAAAACAAGCAAAGGGGAAAGGATGCCCTATTTAATAAAATGGTGTTGGGAAAACTGGCTAGCCATCTGCAGAAAGCTAAAACTGGATCCCTTCCTTACACCTTATACAAAAATTAACTCCAGATGAATTAAAGATTTAAATGTAAGATCTAAAACCATAAAAAAATCTAGAAGAAAACCTAAGCAATACCATTCAGGACACACACATTGGCAAAGACTTCATGACTAAAACACCAAAAGCAATGGCAACAAAATCCAAAATGGACTAATGGGATCTAATTTAACTAAAGAGCTTCTACACAGCAAAAGAAACTGTCATCAGTGTGAAGAGGCAACCTACAGAATGAGAGAACATTTTTGCAGTCTACCCATCTGATGAAGGGCTAATATTCAGAATTTACAAAGAACTTAAACTTACAGAAAAAAAAAAATCAAAAAGTGGGCAGAGGATATGAACAGACACTTCTCAAAAGGAGAGATTTATGCAGCCAACAAACATATGAAAAAAAGCTCATCATCACTGGTCATTAGAGAAATGCAAATCAAGACCACACTGAGATATCATCTCAATCATTAAAAAGTCAGGAGACAACAGATGCTGGAGAAGATGTGTAGAAATAGGAATGCTTTTACATGGTTGGTGGGAGTATAAATTAGTTCAACCATTGTGGAAGAGTGTGGCGATTCCTCAAGGTTCTAGAACTGTAAATACCATTTGACCCTGCAATCCCATTACTGGGTATATACCCAAATAACCATAAATCATTCTAATATAAAGACACATGCACACGTATGTTTATTGCAGCAGTGTTCACAATAGCAAAGACTTGGAGTCAACCAAAATGCCCATCAATGATAGACTGGATAAAGAAATGTGACACATATACACCAGGGAATACTATGCAGCCATAAAAAGGATGAGTTCATGTCCTTTGCAGGGACATGGATGAAGCTGGAAACCATCATCATTCTTAGCAAATTGACACAAGAACAGAAAACCAAACACCGTACGTTCTCACTCACAAGTGGGAGTTGAACAGTAAGAACATATAGACACAGGGAGAAGAACATCATACACCAGGGCCTGTCAGAAGGTAGCGGGGCTAGGGGAGGGATAGCATTAGGAGAAATACCTAATGTAGATGACGGGGTGATGGATGCAGCCAACCACCATGGAACGTATATACCTATGTAAGCATGGTTCTGCACATGTGTCCCAGAACTTAAAGTACAATGAGAAAATAGTAATAATCCTATGAGTGTCCTCACCAAGGAACCAAGGAAAAAAATGCAGCAATTAATTAGATTGTAAATGATAACTAGCTGATGAAACCTTATACTAAAACATAGCTTCATTTTTAAAACAAACTCTATTTAGATAAAGTGACTTGGTTTTCGGTGATCAGTATTTTTTTCAAATCTAAAAATATACTATTTCATGATAAAAGTTATAATACCTTTTTTAACTTGCAACTTCTTCTCAGGGCGAATTAGCAGACAGATGTATTCTTAGGCTGAATTAGTTGTTTTGAGGCCTGAAAGCGAGGGGAGAAGCCAAGGAATATTATAAGGACCTCCTTTTCTCTCCACCATTAACCTTGGCAGTATTTCTTATCTATGAAAAGAAGAGAAAACACAGGTATGGCAGTTACCCAAATCCTTGAAGCATGAAGGAAAATTAAAACTACTTGTGGCCAGGCACATTGGTTCATGCTGCAATCCCAATACTTTGGAAAGCTGGGGCAGGAGGATCACTTGTGGCCAGGAGTTTGAGACCCACCTGGGGAACATAGTAAGACCCCCAACTCAACAACAACAAAAATAGTCAAGCATGATACTGCCTGTAGTATCGGCTGTGCAGTAGGCTGAAGCAGGAGGATTGCTTGCACCCGGGAGTTTGAGGCTCTAATGAGCCATAATTGCAACACTGCAGTCCAGCCTGGGTGAGAGCAAGACACTGTCTCTAAAAAAATAAATAAACTACTTGTACCCCTAGGCTTTCATTTTCTCAGAACATCACCTCAAAAAAATGAGAATACATTTGACAGATAAAAAGTATGTCTCTTCCCTGTGTCATTTAGCTTGCAGACCATTTGAAAATGAGACTTGGAATCTTTGAAGAATAGTAAGCTCTCACTCATAAGTAACTTCAGCTCTGTGAACTGAATAGTGTGGTTTGTAACTTTCTAATCTTTGCTTTGTTATTTTATTTCTCCTTTTAATTGTGTTATAAAAGTACTGAAGTGCTAGGCACTAAATAGTTCTGACTCAAATTAATCCTCTTCCCTCCTTGCCACTGTGAAAACTGAAATTCAGAGTTGGCTGACACACTTTGGATAACTTTCTTTCCCGTATCATCTCTTTCTTTTAGATACTACGTGATGGACAAAGAGTTTCTATGAATTTCTGCAGCTAAATTTTTATTATGGTTCAGACAAAGCTGTTAAACTGCTGGTTCTTACCACCTGAAAAATAAAAATCCCTTTGCATTGTGAAATTGCATTGATACTTGTGCTTCTAGATTAAAGAGACTTAATTCAGAATTATGTATGGTGCTTTTTTATTGGTAGAAAATTACATATAACCTGCCATTCCTGTTATATATATGAGAATAGGGCTTGCTTGGAGGTTGAAGCAAAGAACTGAATAAAGGTTAAAAGTCTTCACTGCATGTATTTATAGGACCTTGAACAGCAAAGAACCAAACTTATTCTTCTCCCAGGGAGAAATACTGGGTGGAATCTGAGAATGTGGATATCTGATAAAGCTCAGTAGCTCCCTGATGTATGTGAGCACTGGTAAGCATGTTTTACAGGTTCTTTTTCCCAGATTAAGTTCTGTTAAGACAAATACATCATTTTAAGCCTGGGCTGGAAAATGTCACCACTTTTTAATAATGATTATTAAAAAAAAGCATTTAATTATTGGTTTTACCTGTGATCACAAGTGAACAGTTTAACTTTGTACTTTACTTGATTGACTATATAATACATAGGTATGTGTATATGTCCATGTGTTTTTAAAAATGTGTTTAGAATTACCATGGATTCAATAGCTCACTATAAAGGGAAGTTATGTCCCAGGTTATAGGTTTATCTCAGATCTTCTTTATATGGATCATGGCCAGCAGGTAGGAATAACGTTATGAATAAACATAGGATTAAAGTTATTGAAAAGTTTAAAAATTGTTTGACACAAGGCAAGAAACAGGGAATCCTGCAATTTACAATTGGCTTGTATTTCACCCCAATACTTATGCATATCAGACTGATCACCAAGCTTTAAATTCCCGGTGGCTATGTCATGACTGCTTAAAAGGCCTTTACTGGACACCAGCAGTTATCTACTCAGGCCCCCACAATCCCGTTTACAATATCTGTGCACCCTTCTGGGCTTTCATGTACTTCTGTTTCCAACCTCTATGGGATCAGGCTGAAGCCATTCTCCGTAGCCTGGGCCTGAAACCATGCCCTGTTGATTGGCATCTTCCCTCTCCCTGTCCTGCTTCTCCTCAAGTGTACTAGTCTTTCCTAGGAGCATTTCGTTAAAAACCAGTTGCATGGTGTAATTTGTCTCAGAGACGGCTTCTGGGGAGCCAGACCTAAGACAGAGCTGTTTTAAGGTAAAAATACACAGACCCCATCTGTTGGCTAGCTCTACTAAATGGGAAGTCCAGAGAACAAATGGGCACTGCAAAGTAGGTGTGGATGATTTTGATAGGTCTGGTGTGAAGCATTATACAGAAACCCCCATAGTTTTAATTGATAAAAGAACAACTTTTAGAATTGCCCGAATGGACCAACTCCATCATACAAAAGCCCTGTCTGCCACAGCTGTTTCTTGCCTTGCCTTCCCTGTGTTCTTGTGGTTCAGCAACTCCAATGAAAAGCTGTATGTCCACTCTCTCCTTGTACTAATACTGCCCTAACTGTTTCAGTATAACCACTCATTACTAGGTTGAGCTTTGCTCTGGGAAGCCAGGATTTAGACAGGAAGCAGCAGTGGAGTTGGGTCTTTGGGGTAGATAAATCCATCAGAAAGCCTCTTGACTCTGACCAGTGCCCTGACACTTTTTTTGCCTCCCCTTGAGAAACTCTTTTTTCTGACTTCTCAACAGTTTCCTAGGGCTAGCTTATTTTTTGACCTCTGTCTTTATCGCCAGTAGTTTCAGATTACATTTTCTTTCCTGTTGTTCACTGTAATTTTTAAAAAGTCTATTGTACCTAGAAAATCTAGAAGGAAAATAAACCCTTTTCATGTTTTCAAAATGCATTGTGTGTATGTATCGGCCATGTGTATGCGTTCACACATACGTTTAGTAAGGTGGGATTGTGCTCAGAAAGAAAGATTTACTACTCGTACTAAAGGCAAGAGACAGCAAAAGGCTGTGCTTTACTTCCATGCCCCTTCCTCAGCCTTCTCTTTTTTAGTTAAATTCGTACAGAAAACATGTTAATCATGGAATTTTGTCCACAAAAGATTGAGTAAGAACCATTTCAATTTCAGTTTTTGACGTTTTGGCCCTGAGTTGGATCTAGTTCAAGAGTAAAGACAGAAAGATTTGTCTAGGCAGTGAGGCAATGAATTGGGAATTGGAAACATTGCTAAAGGCAGCCTCAAGCCAGAAGAGGTAGGGAAGGAGGGGAAAAACTGAAACCCTTAGTTATCACAGCCAACAACTAGTCCACGAGTCCTTCTTTTAAAAATAGCCAGGCTCCTCGTTGTAAAACAAGAAGCAAGCTGAGTTGAGAGATCTCAAGCAGGACTAGTTGGGAGTGACCAGAAAAGAAGGATGAGCACAAGCATGACACACAGCAGCCGGGGAAAAGGCATTTGGTGACCTGAAGCTATTATTCTTGGGTGATGTGTGGAGGATACTCTGAGGTCACACACACGAATCTGTCGCACATGATGTCATTTCCAAGTCAGTCAGGAGCCTGCCGCCCAGGGCGTATTTCAGCCCTTGCTGCCTGTAGCAGGTGTTGGGAATGGAACATGTTAAAACAAGGGCCTGCTTAAGAGATCCGCCACCTTTTCATTTGATTTAGATCAATGAATGGCTTTATGTTCTAGAATGTTTTTCCCTGTGGAAGTTTTGTACTTTGATTGACAGATTCTGTTTTCTACTTAGAAGAAAATGGAATAGGTTTTATTCTTGAAAGGTACCTGTTGCTGGGATTCAAATTCCCAAAATAGAAGTTGCCATTCCCTTCTCATCTAAACGATCTCAATTGAAAATGGGAGTTTGAGGCAAACCTAAGCTTTACTGCAGATAGATTTTTTGGTTCTCTTTTTCAAAGAGCAGAAAATTACACATAATGCAATAATTGTGTGTTTTTTTGTTGCTTTTGTTTTTTTTGTTGTTGTTTTTTGCCATGAAGATAAAATTACTAAGGAGGAAAGGCTCTATGAGAAAATATAAATACTCTTGTAAAGAACACAATTAGAAGAGGGTAATGCAAGACACATCAATATATTGCCATCTGTAGTAATCATTAACTTGTTTCTCTTGCTGTTTATGATTCAAAAAGTAGTATCCTTTTACAAGAAATCTGAATCACAATAGATAAATAAATCATCAGATTGGAATACAGATAGAATACTGAAGAATAGTATCATTCAAATGATGGGAAGAGGAGCAGTATCTTGTAAAAGATCTTACAGAGAAAAGCAGCAAGAATGTGGAAACCAGCAGGAAATCTACACAGGTGTTTGATTTGTTTAGATAAGTCAAGAAAACAACTAATTACAAATCATAATTATGAATATTTCTTTATGCCAGAAACTATAGTAATTAAGTCCTTTGCAAATATAATCTCACTTAATCTCCACAACATGCCTATATGTCACATTATTATCTCATTTATAAATAATCAAGTTAAAGAGCTTAGCATATCTCACTGCTAGTTACAGGAGTTGATTTTTGAGTAACAGAGTATTGGGTTTGAACAGCTAGTAAAGATGAACTGTAATAATATGAATACCTAAGAAGTCAGATGTTTGGTTGATCTATGATGGAAAATTTTAAACAAAAATATGCTGAAAGTATAGTGGAGCAACTGAAACATGAAAGCCATTGGTATGAAAGACAAAGTTTTCTAGGCAGAAGGAATTACAACTAGAAAATAAAACTGTTCGGAATGAGGCTAAAAATATGGTATAATGAGAAAAAAAGCAGACGAACTCAAAGAAACTTGTGGACAGAGTGAGTTTAGGATTTCAGAAGCTGAGTGCTTCCTGATAAATGAAGGTTCAGGGTGTGACCCCAAGAAGGTTAATACATACTAACTTTATTGTATGTCTATTTTCCCTTTGTGAGGACAATGAAGCAAATATTTATTAGTACCTAGTTTATATTCATATTGGACTAAATTATTGACTTTTAAAACTGGACATTAATTATTATAGTAATTAATCATGTAACAGATTCAATTAGAGGTAAGTCTTGGTGAATAATGATTTTGGAAGTCTATTAAATTTCACTTTCACTTTGTTCTATTTTGTTAACCATGCACTGATGTTTCCCTCCTGAGAGGTATTTAAGTGATAGAGGAACAAACAGACTTCTCATTTCCTTTTGGTTAAGTAAAATATAATATCATAAAATTATTTTGTTTATTGAGGGGGCACTTGTAAAAAATTATAATATGGAATTTTTGTTGATTACAATTTAATTTCCAAGAAGGTATGAGGAACCTCATGCAACTTCAGTTTGTTTTTTGTTTTGAGATGTGGTCTGCCTCCCAGGCTGAAGTACAGTGGCATGGTATTGGCTCACTGCAGCCTTGAACACTCAGGCTCAAGTGATCCTCATACCTCAGGTTCCCAAATTGCTGGGATTACCATGCCCAGCTAATTTTTAAAATTTGTTTTGTAGAGACAAGATCTTGCTATTTTGCCCGGGCCCATCTCAAACTTCTGGGCTCAAGTGATCCTTCTGTCTTGGCCTTCAAAATGCTGAGTTTATAGGTGTGAGACACTATGCCTGGCCTGAAACATTTTTCATGCTTATTTTTCTGAGTTACCATGTCCAGGGTGTAATAGAAAGATGCTGTATACATATTTAATATTTTAATTTACTTTCTAAAATATACAATGGAATTGAAATTAATTTGAATATTTATGTTTTAGGTTTTCTCACTGATTACGTAGCATATATATATATATATATATCCATTATATATATTTCGGGGGTTACTACTCTCTGCTCATCTCCAACCAACAAATGAAATGAAGCAAAAAAGAAAGAACACTCACTGCCTCCACTTAGTTAATTTTGACTATATTAAATGATTGGCTATCTGGGCCATTTTCCATTAATTTTTTAGGATAAAAATTCAACAGATAAAAACAATCTAATTCATTTTTTATGGTATAATTTTCAAAGGTTCTCTCTAAAGTTATATTATTCTATATTTTGCTTTTTCAACAAAATATCTGATGTATACAAATATACATAGTATATTTGTAAATTATAAAAGCATGGTAAATAATATAAACAACATGTACCTCGTACCCACCTTAAAAAATTAAACATTGTTTACATGTTCTTCACATGTACCCCCAAACCTAAAATGCAATTAAAAAAAAAAAATAAACCTCACCATGCCCCCCCCAAAAAAATTAAACATTATCTTTAACTTCTAAAATAATTTGTGCTTCTTTCTGCTGGTCTTATCCCCTTGCCTCCCTGTCAGAGGTAATCACAATAAAAAAAATGTTTAATTATGAAATATCATAGCATATACATCTATATAGTAACCTTCCCTTACTTATTTTTACACTCCCTATTATGTATCTGAATTTCATCTGTTTTGACACATTGAGCTGCTCTCTTTTCTTATCCTGAGGTGTAGCTAATCTGCTGTATGAAGAGAAATAGGGTACAGGTCTATTCTTCTGTAGATGGATACCTTGATCCATGCTTTCGTTGTTACAAAGACTGTTGTTAATAATGCTCTTGCGCATGCCTAATACTGTCCACAGCTGCATGAGTTTCTTTATGGTCTATTATCTAGAAATGAAATTGCTGGGCCTTATAATAACCAGGAGCTTAACTTCAGTAGAAGTTACCAAAAAGTGCTACTAATTTTTACTCCCACCTAGATGTATAAGAGTTTTCTGTTCTACATCTTCATCAATGGTTGTTACTGTTATATATTTTTAGATGAAAAGTAGAATCCAAAAGTAATTTTGATTTTTTTTCACTAATTGCCCTAGTTAGAATTTTTTTGTTTATTGGTATAAATGTTTCCTTTTCTGTGAAACATCCATTTTATCTTAAAATATGACTTTTTCTTACTGAATTGTTGGAGTTCTTTATATTTGAATGATATTAACCCTTTGTCTTATTTGTAACTTGTCTTTTTGTTCTTTTTACAGTGACTTTTGATGAACAAATGTTCTTAGTTTCAAAGCTTTTTGTCTTATGTAAAAAATATTTTTCTACATTAAGGACATCAAAATATTTTTCTTTTCTCTTGTAAAGTTTTGCTTTTCAGATTTAAGCCTATGATCTACTGGTAATTAATTCTTGTATAGGGTATAAAATATAAATTCGATTTCTTTATAAGTAAGAGTCAACAATTGTCCTGGCTCATTCATTGATTGGTCATTTCTGTCTCCGCTGAATGACAACGACATGTGTGCCTCAGGTATACTCTAACTGCAGGGTCTTTGCACTGGCTTTGGCCTTTCCTGAAGTGCTCTTCCCTCTGGCAGTGACATGCTACCTTCTGTAATTCCTTCAGCCTTTTTCTCTAAAGTCATTTTTTCAATAAGGCCACATATGGCTATTTATATTTAAAAATCAATACTTTTCCAAACTTTTGCAATCCCAAGTCCCTTTTTTTCCAATGCTCTTGTGACTATTTGAATTTGCGTATACCTATATTATTTATCTTATTGTGCCTCTCTCCCACTGAAACATAAACACAATAAGGAAAATGATTTTTGTTGGTTTTATTTACTGCTAAAACTCCAAAACCTAGGAAAATGCCTAGCACATAATCAGTGCCCAGTAATACAAATTTAGCGAGTCGATGAATGAGCATATTACATTTGAAAATGGATCTGCTTGCTGGCTTCCGATCTGCTGGACTGGCCTATTGCTCTTTCTCCGGGTGAGTGCCAGGACCTTAATCGATAGCTATAAAATAAGGCTTGATGTTTAGTAGGGCATGGCGTCTACATGTTCTCCTTCTTTAAGGGTGGTTTATCTACTCTTGATAACTTCTTCATCTATGTAAATTTTATAATCATGCTATCAAGTCTTATTGAAAACACGATTATACTTTATTCACATGGCATTGACTCTGTCGTTAAATTTCAAGAAAACAGGCACTTAAAAATTATTTTTAATCTTCCTACCCATAAAAATAATATGTCTTAGTTTTTTCTTGTCTTTAAATACATTGTATATATGATCTCTATAAGGTTGTGTATTCTTTGATAAATGCTTATTCTTTCATATATTCTATTAAATCAGGTCTTTAAACATTGACATTATGTATTCTAAAAATTAAATAATATGAATTTTTAAATAAAGGTAAATTTTTGAAAGAAGTTAGTCATTGTAATTAATCAGAAATTTTCCATTTAGCTGTGAGATGAAAGTATTAAAAGTGAACCTAATAAAGCTACTGAGAAAGCTTAAGGAAAAAAACAACTTTGCTCTTACTTGTAACTTTTCTCCCACTATAAAGCTTTATATAACCCATCTCCAACAACATTCATTATTTCCTCCCTTGTGTTTCTAATTATGACTCTGTTTTACAGCAATTATCATAATATCGTGTTGTGTAGTAATTATCTCTACATACATTTGTCATCCCCACTAGATTGCACACTCATGGAGACCAAGAACTTTATCTTGTCTTTTTATCCTCAGGCTTAGTCACAGTGCCTGCCATGGACTACATGCTTATAATGTAGTCATTATAAGCTGATGGGCGTTAAAATTGGGCATCCAACAGAGATAACAGAATCTACTTTTTTAAAAAACTTCAAAAATTACATAGAAATTGGCCTGTCTGATAATCCCTTTCTTCTGTGTCCTCTTTCCCTTTAGGTAAGTGTCCCATTCTCTCCTGTTTCTCCTCCAACACTCATCTCTTCAGGCTCCTTTGTTGGATCTTTTTTCTCTGCCATCCCTGAAGACATCAGCACTTCCCCAGTAATCTCACTGTAGCCCCGTTTCTTCTAACGTTACTCAAAGCCTACTACATATCATTCACTCCTATGTCTTCAGTTATACCAATAATTCTTAAATGTATAAACTCAATACTGACACATTTTAAAACTCCTGAACCTTATTCCAAATTTTCTACATATCTACTACATGTATCATAAAACCTGTAATGAGCATATAAAATTTAATGTTCCTAATATGAACTCATTAATTCCCTTGTCCACACATCCTTCTAAAATTTGCCATGCTTCCTTTGTTCATATGATGGTCTAGGTTGTCACTATTCATTCAGTTACCCAGATGAGAAGAATGAGCCTTTCTGGGGCCTTATTTCAAACAGATAATGCTGGCTTAAAAGCCTGTATCCTAAAAATGTCCCCAGTATCTCCTTCAGTCTTCCAGTTGTTATAGGCTGAATTAGGTCCTGTATTTTTCAGCTGGACTATTACAAAATGACACTTCTTAATTTGTCTTTTTGACTCCAGATTGACTTTCTTCAAGTTCTTATCTAAATTATTTTTCTAAAATATACATTTCTTGACGTATAAAGTTGAATGTTTCTTTTAACATTGCTAAAAGGGGAAAAGTCCAAATTCATTAGTACAGCACACAAATCATTTGTATGCCCCAATCTATCTTGCCACTTTCATCTCTTCCACATATATTCTCTATTCGAACCAAAATTTTAAATGTCTCCTGACATCACATTCTTTCATACATTTATATGGGCTGTTTCTGTCCTATCATTTTCTCCTTTCTATCTAAATAACTCCTACTCATCCAGCTCAAATATTATCACTCATTTGAAGTCTTCCAGGATACACAGAAAATGAGTAACCAACCCCTCTCCTCTGTTTCCAAGTGCTTATATCATTATTTCAATACTTGCTAATTTGAATTACAATCTATTTATATGTTTGTCTACTCTTCTTTATTCTGGGTTATTTTCTGAAGGTCAGAACCGTTTGCTTTTGCATTATTTTATCTGCCCAAACCGTTGGGTTATGTATCCATCCTTGAATAAAATTCTGCAGAGATGCAGGAAACATCTTTTGTCCACATAGAGGGCATCGGTCCCCCTTGTCAGCACTAATGAATTCCATCCTTCTTGTAGGCCTACATGTTCAGCTTCTTCTTTATAACTTTATCAAACTGCCTAGCCACCTCGATTTTCTTTAATTCCTTGTTTTCAGTTATTTACCATATAACTAATCTCTCTACAATCAATACAGTATATTCTATGGATTATATATTTCATCATGATCATAAGCACTGGACATACAGCATAGGAGTCATAATTTCTATTTGGCCCTCAGTACCTGGAAGATAATGGTGTCTGAAAACTACAATATTATTATGGATTCTGAACATGCTTGGCTTTAAGTATTTTGCATATATTATTTCATTTAAACTTCCCAGTCTTTTTCAAGATACAAACAATAATGGATGCACTATTCCTGAAGGTCAATCCACGCCTATCCATCTCAATATTTCTATTCCAACACACCTTCTTTTCTTTTCTTTAGGGACAGAGTTTCCCTCTGTCACCCAGGCTGGAGTGCAGTGGCACAAATATAACTCACTACAGCCCCAACCTACTGGGCTCAAGTGATCCTCTCATCTTTGCCTTTCAAATAGTTGGGCCTACAGGTGTGTACCACCATGCCCAATGTATATATATATATATATATATACACGTTTAATTTTGCAGAGATGGGGTCTTGCTATGTTGCCCAGCCTGGTCTTGGACTCCTGGCTTCAAGTGGTTTCCCACCTTGGCATCTCAAAGTACTGGGATTACAGGCCTGAGCTACTGGGCTGGGAAGGGATATCTTATTGCTTTAGGACCAACTTTCGCTCTCCATTTTCCATGCTCGGCCATCCCCTTTATCACCTATTTGAACCCTGTGTTGTCTTTAATGCACTCCTTTGTAGATTTATATGATAAAGTGAAAATAGCTATGGAAACTCTTGCCAAGGCATGTTATACAGTATATGGCCCTTTCCTGTGGAATGTATAGGAGTAGTTTGAAATTTGGCTTAGCAGCCTCACACTTGATCCATGATTTGTTTTTCTTAAGAGTTAACATCACTATCCCAGAGGTGCATAGGCGGCCAGAATATTTTGCCAGGTTATGAACACAAATCTGTAGTACTAGGACATTTCCTTGATTGTGATTGCCATTTTATGTTCGCTTATTTTGAGCCAAGATTCCTTCAAAAAATGCAAATTATTATCCAGAAAGATCTGGAGAAATGATTTAGAAAGTTTACTTAAAAGACAGGAAATTTAGCAACAGAAGAAGGCGAAAAGTGTAGTTTTAGCTGTCATATATTATTTTCATGATGGAAGGAATTATGTATTCCAAGAAAAGGGAAGCAACTCTCACTAAGAGTACCCCGTAGATTTCGGAGGAAGTGACATGATCCTAAATCATGTCCTTGATGGCAAAATGTTATTTAGAAAGCCTAATTTTTAAATGGAATAGTTTTTGTGGTCAAATATGAGCAACAATAATCCTTTACCTATAAACTTTAATTTATTGATGTCAGGTATTTTGGATGAGTGTACATTTTTAGGAACCAAGATTACTTTTCTTTAGATGTGTTATTTAAAACACATATAGAAATAACTCTAGTTATATTTCAAAATGGCACAAATATTCTACACATACAATCTCTTCTTTGGAGATTTTCTTAAATTTAAAGAAATACAAAAAGGAAATATAGCTGCAAAAGAACAGAGGTGTTTTGGATTGCCAACAGATGGAAAGCTTTAAATACTTCTAGAAACCATAGGGTACACTGAAGTGCATGGAACAGAAAAACTAGAGGAGTATGAGGTCAAATACTGGAAAAGGTCTAGAATTACGGTCTGCACCTATAATGATGGATGAAGAAAGCAGAAAACATGGGACCAGTCGGGCTGAAAACATGGTGACTGATGACTCAGAAGAAGAAACTTTGTTGTATCTTAAGATACAAACACATTATTTATAGAAAACAAAGGCAAAAAAATATAGAAAAACATGGTTTATATATGTACAGGACAAAAATAAGACAGAATTTCAAGCAGTTAATGAATAAGAAAAGCTAGTTTGCTTGAAGCTAAAAAATTCCCTTTTGAACGAGCCAAGATTTGTAGTATTGAAAACATAAAGAAGTCTAATTCTGTCACATTACCCAGCCAGCAGACAAAAATATTAATAAAATTAAAACTACAATACCATTGTTTATTAGCTTTCAAATTTTAGAGTCACTCATAAACAAAGTCTGGAGAAATGAGTTGCAGTTAAAAGAATATTTCAGCTAGAAAGTTTTTGGACATTTAAAAGTATAAATGGGCCAGGTGCAATGGCTCATCCCTGTAATCCCAGCACTTCGGGAGACCAAGGTGGGCAGATCACTAGAGGTCAGGAGTTTGATACCAGCCTGGCCAACATGGTAAAAATACAAAAATTAGCCAGGCATAGTGGTGTGTGCCTGTAATCCCAGCTACTGGGGAGGCTAAGGCAGTAGAGTCGCTTGAGCCTGGGAGGTGGTGGTTGCAGTGAGCTGAGATCAAAGCCTTTGCGCTCTAGCCTGGGCAACAGAGCAAGACTCTGTCTCTAAATAAGTAAATAAATACATAAAGTGTAAATGTAGCTGAGATAATCTGAGAATTGGAAAATTGAAGGAGAAAAGAAAAAAAAATGAGTAACTTTAATCAGGGTATTTGAGACCCTGATTCAAATTAAGGGAACCAAATATAAATGTGGAAACATACTATGTAAGGTTATAAAATAACAATAGAATATTTAAATGAATAAAAACTGTTAAAGTCTATGTAGAGAAGTATGGAAAAAAGACAAAAAATGTGACAGAATATATAAATTCTCATCTTTCTTAATGCCTAGAGATTTAGATATATTAGCGTGTTATTTAGAGCTTTGATGTCAACCAGCAGGAAAAAAGTCCTAACAGTAAATAAATGCTTTAAACATTGACCTCTGGACTGGGAAGGTTAGAGAAGAGAGTTTTGTTTTTCATCTGAAGTGCTTTTGTACCCTTGTATTTGTTGCTATCTGTGCATTCTTTGATAAGAAAATTTAAAACTGGAAATGTTAAGATACTATATTCTAAGAGCCCCTATGGAAGAAGACTTGAAGTAATAGGTAGTGTTCCAACAAAATAACCTCTTAAATCAGTATTTCTCAATGTGCTTGCTCATGGAAAACTATTTGGAGTTTACAACCCCCTTTGGGCCATGTAAACAGTCGTTTAAATGGTTACAGTTTATATTTTAGTTTACATAGCTTATATAAACTAAATAGTAGCTATATAGTAAGCCACCAATCGCCCAACAGCACTGTATTTTGGGTCTTTCAAAAAATTGTACAAATGTTTGAAATGGCAGACATAAAAGTGTTAAAAATACAACCAAAAGGTGACTGTACCTACATGGTAAAGAGAAGTTCTGTGGTGCTGGCTTACCTTCATCTGTGGTTCCGGTGGACTTAATCTTTAAGGTTTTTGGAAATATCAAGTACCCTTGACTTTATCCTTTCTTGACCTCCACAATTGAGAACCTCTTGCTGAACACTTGACCTTTATTATACCTTTCCAGCTTCTGACTTAGTCCACTTTTACATTAGTCTCTTTAACTTAAGTTCTTGAGAAAGGCCCATGAGTGAAAAATAGGCAGAGTAGAGAGAATAAAAAAAATGGAGAAAGAGAACTAGTGCTTTAGCAATTTGGTGGGAATTAAAAATAGCCTACACTGTAATAAAAGCAAGTCAGTTGTTAGAGATACTTTATAATAGCCCTTGTTTAATTTCAAGTTGCTCTGGTTTAGTTTTCTCCATCAGTTTTTGTTTTTATTTAATGTGTATGCATTTCTGCCTTGTGATTTGCCAACCGCCAAAAAAATCCAGATTCAGATCCAGTTTACAGATAGAGTTTAGAAGTTTGTTTACCAACCCCACACAATTGCAGTCAGTGTGATGTGTAGGAAGAATACTGGATTTTAATAAACCTGGATATTGATCTTAGACCTATAATATATAGGTTACCATGGCAAATCATGCATCCTGGTTTTTCCTCAGTTTCCATTTCTGTAAAATGAGGATAATGCTATATCCTTATTAGACTATTTGGCTACAAAATTATTAATTGGTGGAAGAGAAGGCACTGGTATTTTGGAAACATTTGGTGAAAAAATTTTAATCTAAGAAAGGTGATTCTATTACTAGGGTTTTGAGCAATGCTTCTTAGTCATCCCCAAGGAGCATTTTAAACACTGAGCTGAATCAGCATTGTATCGGGGCCCTGGCTCTGTACCTTTAACAAGCTTCCCAAGGTGATTCTCAGTGTACAGCCAGTGTTGAGAATAGTCAGCTTATATACTTGGTAAGCATTTTAAAAGCTAGATTGTTAATTTTACTTTATAAACATGAAGATTATTTTGGATATTTACATCAAGGCTCCAAAACATAGTCACCTTCAGATAACAGTGCAATTTTTCTACAAAGCTGAACAATGTGACTTCAACCAAGAATTATATCTTGGACCAGCTTTTTCTCCTTAAAATGACTGAGAGTCAACTGGGGTGGCTGTTTTCACATGTCTAATTACTTTTTCTAACAATAAATCTTCATTGAACCCTCTCTGTCATCAGACACTTAAGATAAATATAACATCTTATATGACAAACCTACAGCCAATATCATACTGAACGGGCAAAAGCTGGAAGAATTCCCTTTGAAATCAGGCACTAGACAAGGATACCCTTTCTCATCACTCCTATTCAACATAGTATTGGAAGTTCTAGCCAGAGCAATCAGGCAAGAAAATGAAATAAAGGGTATTCAATTAGGAAAGGAGGAAGTCAAACTGTCTCTATTTGCAGATGACATGACTGTGTATCTAGAAGACCCCATTGTCTCATCCCAAAATCTTCTCAAACTGATAAGCAACTTCAGCAAAGTCTCAGGATACAAAATCATTGTGCAAAAATCACAAGCATTCCTATATACCAATAACAGACAAACAGAGAGACAAATCAAGAGTGAACACCCATTCACAATTGCTACAAAGAGAATAAAATACTTAGGAATACAACTAACAAAGGATGTAAATGACCTCTTCAAGGAGAACTACAAACCACTGCTCAATGAAATAAGAGAGGACACAAACAGATGGAGAAACATTCCATGCTCATGGTTAGGAAGAATCAATATCGTGAAAATGGCCATACTGCCCAAAGTAATGTATAGATTCAATGCTATCCCCATCAAGCTACCAATGACCTTCTTCACAGAACTGGAAAAAACCACTTTAAACTTCATATGAAATCACAAGGACCCTGCATAGCCAAGACAATACTAAGTAAAAAGAACAAAGCCGGAGGCATCACACTGCCAGACTTCAAACTATACTTCAAGGCTACAGTAATCAAAACAGCATGGTACTGGTACCAAAACAGAGACATAGACCAATGGAACAGAACAGAGACCCCAGAATAAACACCACACATCTACAACCATCTGATCACTGACAAACCAAGCAAAAACAAGCAATGGGGAAAGGACTCCATGTTTAATAAATGGTGTTGGGAAAACCGGCCAGCAATTGTGCAGAAAGCAGAAACTAGACCCCTACCTGTCACCTTACACTAAAATTAACTCCAGATGGATCAAAGATTTAAACATAAAACCTAACACCATGAAAACACTAGAAGAAAACGTACGCAAAACCATCCAGGACATAGGCATAGGCAAGGACTTCATGACTAAAACACCAAAAGCAATGGCAATAAAAGCCAGGATAGACAAATGGGATCTAAATAAACTCCAGAGCTTCTGTTCAGCAAAAGAAACCATCCTTAGAGTGAATCGGCAGCCAACAGAATGTGAAAAAATTTTTGCAATCTACCCATCTGACAAAGGGCTAATATCCAGAATCTACAAAGAACTAAAACAGATATGCAAGAGAAAAACAACGCCATTCAAAAGTGAGTGAAGAATATGAACAGACACTTTTCAAAAGAGGACATATATAAGGCCAACAAACATATGAAAAAATGCTTATCATCACTGGTTATTAGATAAATGCAAATCAAAACCACACTGGGAGAGATCATCTCATGCCAGTTAGAATAGTGATCATTAAAAAATCGGGAGACAACAGATGCGGGAGAGGATATGGAGAAATAGGAACACTCTTACACAGTTGGTGGGAGTGTAAATTAGTTCAACCATTGTGGAAGACAGTGTGGCAATTTCTCAAGGATCTAGAAATAGAAATTCCATTTGACCCAGCAATCCCACTATTGGGTATATACCCAAAGAACTATATATTATTCTACTATAAAGACACATGCACACGTATGTTCATTGCAGCCCTGTGTACAATAGCAAAGACGTGGAACCAACCCAAATGCCCATCAATGATAGACTGGACAAAGAAAATGTGGTACATATACACCATGGAATACTACGCAGCCATAAAAAACGATGAGTTCATGGCCTTTGTAGGGACTTGGATGAATCTGGAAACCATCATTTTCAGAAAGCCAAGCACCATATATTTTGACTCACAGGTGGGTGTTGAACAATAAGAACACGTGGACTCAGGAAGAGGAGCATCACACACAGGGGACAGCTGGGGGGGTTAGGGGAGAGACAATGAGGGGTGGGGAGGGATAATATGGGGAGAAATGCCAGATATAATATGCATCTAAAGTAAAATAAATAAATTTAAAAAAGAAAAAAACACATCTCACCTCTTCTGCAATTTAGAGAGGGGAAATATAAGCATATTATTTGAATAGCAGATGGTAAATGAATGGCACTGGAATTTATAGGGTGCTATGAAGACTTGAAGAAGTGTATTAGCTTTGCCGACTGAGAGACTAGAGGAAGTCTTGCTGGAAGCAATTGCATTTTGAGGGATAGACAGGAATTACACAACTGATATACAATTGATAAAGACTGAAGAAATGCAGAAGCCTTTGAAAAGAACAGGAGACAATAAAATACACTGGATTATTTACGGCACTGCCAGCAGGTCTATACTACTGCAGCAAAATGTCTGGGGCACGTAGTAATGGAAAATGAATAGAAAAATGTAGACCTGGGCTAGTTCTTGGAAGGCACTGTTTGGCAAAGCAAAACGCCCCTTGTGGCTTGAATTCCACTTCACTGGCTAAGGGAAAGAGGCATACAGGGCATGTATGGTGGCAAGAAGAACATAAATTAGTGAAAGAATACTTCAGTGCCAGGAGAACTAGAATATCTCAAGAAAATGTCCACCTTAGCCAAAACACAGAACAAAAGAAATTGATGAATGCCAAATAACAAGCATTGAAGGGACCTTCTGCAGGGAATTGGTGGATAAATACTGATATGTAAATCAGCACAGAAATAATACGTGTGTGTGTATACACACACACAAATGTATATATTTGCATACATATATACACATTTGCATTTTTAACAAAAAAACAAGGATATTCTTATGTGCTAAATTTCATATATATGTATTATCTTGGAATTTTCATGCAGAAAATATTAAAAAGATAACCTACAGAGAAGGAATTTATATAAGATTCATTCCACACATCATTATGCTTTTCAAAAGGCATTAAATGGTGACTGAAACAAAAGAATATACAATAAATCGAGGAAAAAGTGTACAGCTTAAATATTGCTCACAATTTGTCTTTTATAGTCAACCAAACAATGAAAACTGGAATAATCATTTATGTTGTTCTTACCAATGTGCCATTGTTTAATGTTTTTTCCTACAGACTTCATAACTTTAATTTTGTGACACTTCAAAAATATTTAATGTATTATTTGGAGTCTGGTTACTAATAATCTGCCGTTAATTGGTGCACTACTTATTTCAATTCTATTCTCCTCATCTCTGAACATTTTAATTCTTTGAGCTCCTTTCTTCTTCCTAGACCCTTGAGGATCATAAAATTCTTTGAGGCTAAAACTGATCACGTGAAGAATCAGGGCAGGCAAGAAACGATCTCAGTAATTCATTTATTGTTTGAACTTTTCCTGTTAGCCACTTAGACAGGAAAACCAATTTTAATGATTTTCCATTAACCAGGACATCCTAGCATTCATGCCTGAGTAAAATTTCCCAGTTGTTACTAGATTCTTGTATCATCCGTTCCATTTATTTTAAGTTGAATATTGCCCTTTCAAAAAAGAAATGCTGAAGTTCTAACCTACAGTACATCAGAATATGACTTTGTTGGTAATAGAGTCTTTACAGAGATACTCGAGTTAAAATAAGATCATTAGGGTAATTCGATATGATTGGTAACCTTATAAAAGGAGAAATTTGGGCACAGAGACAGAGATACACAGCAAGAATATAATGCAAAAAAAGGGAGAATTTGAATGAGGCATCTACAAGACAAAGGTCACCAAAGATTGTTGGCAAAACAGCAGAAGTTAGGAATGGCAAGGAAGGATGCTCCTCTACAGGCTTCAGAGGAAGCATGGATTTGACAGCACCTTAATTTCAAATTTCTAGCCTCCAGACCTGTGAGATGATAAATTTCGGATGTTTTAAGCCACTGAGTTTGCAGTATTTTGTTATGACAGTCCTAGAAAACACATGATTAAAATACTTAAAAATAAATACAAAAAGGCCAACTAACATAGGACTTCCGCATCTTTACTTTTTTCCAAACCTGGACATTAAAAAAAGTAACTAAATGAACAAAGCCCTCCCTTTAATAGCACCAGGATTTCATAAAAGAAAATTTTAATAGTAAAGTAAGAAGGATGTATTGTAGAATAAGAGAAAATTCTTAAAATTTAGCCACATATAATTTATGTACTGAAGTATATTGTCTTTACCTTCATTGTCACATCACAGTACAGCAGCTTTCGACATCTGACCCACGTTTCAATGACTTGTCCAAGGACCAGGTGCACTGTGGAATTCTGATACAGCTGGTAAAAGAATAGATTTCTGGAATATATTTCCTTGTTCAACCAATAATGCCTATTGTCTAGGACATCCCTTGAAAATGGAATCCCAGTTCCGGAGTTGTGCGATTGATAACCAGAATTAGACTTTATTCAGAGACCGGTCCTGAACATCATTGAGAAACGTGGCTTCTCTTTGTGGCAATAGGTATCATAGGCATTCATTGCCTTGGAAAGAGATTTTGTTATGTAAGGACGCTAGAAACAGGATTCTAATCAAAGCAGAAAGGAATTAAGAGTGAAACTAAGACTCTAAGTGCTGATGACAAGGTCTCTCCAGTGTTCAAATTAAACAATGAGTTTTCAACATAAATATTAAGACAATCAGGCATCATTTATTCTTTTCTAAAATATGCAATCCTTATCAAAATACCAATGATATTTTTCATAGAAATAGAAAAAAAATCTTGAAATTTGTATGGAACCACAAAAGACCCCAAATAGCCAAAGCAATCCAGGGGAAAAAGAACAAAGTTGGAGGCATTACACTATCTGACTTCAAAATTTACTACAAAGCTGTAGAAACCCAAACAGCATGGTTCTGGCATAAAAGCAGATATATCAACCAATGAAACAGAATAGAGAACTCAGAAATAAACACACATATTTACAGCCAACTAATTTTTGACAAAGGCACCAAAAACATATAACAGGTACAGGACAGTCTCTGAGATAAATGATACAGGGAAACTGGATATCCATATGCAGAAGAATATTCCCCATATATTATACAAAAATCAATGTGAAATTGATTAAAAATCTAAATTTAATACCCAAACTATAAATCTATTACAAGTAAACAAAAGGGAAACACTTCAGTACTTTGATCTGGGCAAGGATGTTATATATAAGACTTCAAAAGTACAGGCAACAAAAGCAAAAACAGAAAAAATGGGATTATACTAAACCAAAAAGCTTCTACACAGCAAAAGAAACCATCGACAGAGGGAAGACACAGCCTGTAAAGTGAAGGAAAATATTTGCAAACTATTCATTCAACAAGAGATTAATATTCATAATATACAAAGAATTCCAAGAACTTGACAGCAAAAAAATAATTAATCCAATTAGAAAATGGGTAAATGACCTGCATAGACATTTCTCTAAAGAAAATATACAAATTCAGGGTACAGTGGCTTGCACTTGTAGTCCCAACGAGTTTGGGAGGCTAGGGCCAGGAGGACTGCTTGAGCCCAGGAGCTCGAGGTCAGCCTGGACAACATGGCAAGACCCTGTCTTTACAAAAAGATAAAAATCAAAAAATTAGCCAGGCTTAGTGGTGAGTGCCTATAGTCCCATCTCTTGAGCCCAGGAAGTTGAGGCTGCAGTGAGCTGATATGGCACCACATCATTTCAGCCTGGGCAACAGAGTGAGACCATGTCTCAAAAATAAATAAAGTAATATACAAATGGTCAAAAAGTATATGAAAAATGCTCATCACTAATTATTAAGGAAATGCAAATCAAAGCCACAGTGAAATATCATCCCACCCCAGTCAGAGTGGCTATCATAAGAAAAAAAAAGAATGTGCTGGTGAGGCTGCCAAGAAAGAGGAACTCCTATACACTGTTGGTGGGAATGTTAGTATAGCCATTATAGAAAACAGTATGTAGGTTCCTTCAAAAACTAAAAAGATAACTACCATATGAAACAGCAATTCCACTACTTGGTATATACCCAGAAGAAAGGAAATCAGTATGTCAGATTGATCTCTGTACTCCAGTGTTTATTGCAGCATTATGCACAATACCTAAGATATGGAATTAAGTGTCCGTCAGTGGATGAATGGATAAAGAAAATGTGGTATATATGCATAATGGAATCCCATTCAGCCATAAAGAAAAATGGCATCTTGTCGGTTTTGAAAACATGGATGATGCTGGAGGACGTTAAGTGAAATTAAGCCAGACACAGAAAGATAAATACCACGTGTTATCACTCATATGTGGAAGCTAAATAAGTTGATTTCATAAAAGTACACAGTAGAATAGTGATAACTAGATGCTGGGAAGTCTAGAGGGAAGGGAGGAGAAGGAGATATTAGTTGACAGATACAAAAGTATACAGCTAGATAGGAAGAATAAGTTCTAGTGTTCTTTAGCACTTTATTGAAGATATAGAATAAGAACTTACTCCGTATCTTCAAATAGCTAAAAAAGAACATAGTGAATGTTCCCAACACAAAGAACTGATAAACGTTAGAGGTGATGAATATGCTAATTACCATGATTTGATTAGACACTGTATAAAGGTATCAAAATATCACATTTTTACCCCATAAATATGTATATTACGTATCAATTACAAATATTCTGTTTAGAAAAAAACTGTTACAGAAAAAGAAATCTCATTGAAATAAAATCACTCTTCCCTTTTTTTCTCAGACTTGTTTTTTTCTCTAACTGTATCTTTTCTCATTTATAAAGTGAGAAATTTCAATAAAGTTTAACTATGTATTGAGTGCTCTCTGGGTTCCGGGTAAAGGAATAAGGATCACTGGGTATATGAGCATTGGTGAAACACAGTCTCCACCCACTGGAGATATCAAACATAGATGAGTTCTAAAATTGTGCCCAGGGCTTAACTGACAAATTGTGTTGGTAACAATTACATACTTCCATTTAAAAATCACAGAGTTCGGGCTGGGCGCAGTGGCTCATGCCTATAATTCCAGCACTTTGGGAGGCTGAGGTGAGTGGATCACAAGGTCAGGAGTTCGAGACCACCCTGGTCAATATGGTGAAACCCCGTCTCTACTAAAAATACAAAAATTAGCTGGGCGTGGTGGTGCACACCTGTAGTCCCACCTACTCGGGAGGCTGAGGAAGGAGAATTGTTTGAACCCAGGAGATGGAGGTTGCAGTGAGCCGTGATCACACCACTGCACTCCAGCCTGGATGACAGAGCCAGACTGTCTGAAAAAAAAAAAAAAAATCGAAGTACAAGCGTCTATGGGCATTTCACAACAGAATCATAATATATTGGTTAAATGTAATTTGCATGAGCACATAAATGATTCTAAGAAAAATAATGTCTGAAGATGCCCTTAAGCCCATCCATCCTTTACTTTGAGCTTTTTTAAGCTACCATAGGACGTTAGGGAAATAGCCATGGCAGAAATCACTGACAATGAAATGTTTCTTAAATTACATGTCCTGAATACTTGAAGGTCATATAAATGCCTTTGCTTATTTAAGTTCAAGCATTGATTTGCTGAACAAAATCAGCTCCTCCTCAGTTGCTCAAGGGACCACTGTGGGTGGTGGCCTTTGTCCAACAAGATGTCCTGGTGCAAAAATAGTCTGGTGGTGTTCTTTCATTTATATTTATGAAATATAAATGAGAGAGCCTGATATACCAATTGCTCCATTGTTTAGATGACAATAGAATATATGCAAATTACGCTTGGTGGTTTGCAGCTGTAAAGTTTACTCAAGAGTTGACATTCTGTATCTGTATTGGATCATGAAATCATTAATCTCCCATATACATTTGCTTCTATTAAGCTCTGTGCACCTTTTTAAGCCTAAGCTTTTGTTGTTGAATCCAGGTTTTCCCACTGCTATTGCTAAAATCATACCAAGGCTGATATTGTTTAGATACTGGGCTTCCATGTTGTTCAATTTACTTAGCAATTCAACAGACAGGCACTGAGCCCTTGATAAGTATGAGCCACTCTGCTAATTGCTGTGTACAAAGAATAATGAGACCCAACCCTGCCTTGACTTTACTCTTTTGGGAGAGACAAAAAGTCAAGAGACATTGTCAGATGGTGTGGAGTGTTGTACTTCTATGACTGGGAAGACTTAGCCTAGTTGAAAGTCAGATGAGA
Source organism: Sapajus apella (assembly GCF_009761245.1). Taxonomy (NCBI): domain Eukaryota; kingdom Metazoa; phylum Chordata; class Mammalia; order Primates; family Cebidae; genus Sapajus; species Sapajus apella. The sequence continues at coordinate 41,806,220 of NW_022436944.1, read as the reverse complement.
GTTCAGCAAAAAGAGACATCATAATTGAGTCCTGAAAGCTGGGTTGACATTAGCCAGGGGACAATGGACTAAAAAGTATGGGGAAGAGAGTTTTCAAGTTAGAGGAAGCACAAATGACTTAAAGGTAACAGGGAGCTTGGCATATTAAAAAATGGGCTGTTCCCTTAATGTATTTACGTAACTTATACATGTTATAGTTCCTACTTTTGATCAAATCATCAAATTTGGGCTTGACCTGATTTAGGAGATTGATTTGACCCACTTTCAGTTAGCTATTATTGTTTTATTCTAATTTAAAGCTTTATACAGTTGAATTTATTTATCTTTCCCTAGAAAGACCCTTTGAGCCATGTTTCTACTCTGTTCAGGTTTTCTGCTGTGCAGGGGTGGAAAGCTGTGATACCTTTTCTCACTCATAAGGGTCAGAGCTGACATTCCTATAACAAAATACTGGTTAACAAGAAAAGTATAGCATTTATAGCATTTATTTAATCAAAGTTTTACCTAAAACAATATTCATCAGAAATGAAAACCAAGGGCCAAGGGAAAACTCTGTTTTTATATGTAGGTTTGATAAAGAAGAGACCACTGTGTAGAAATGTGATCGGACAAAAGGATATGATCTGAGGTCTTCCTATATCCTTCACTTTAAAGTACCTAGCATGTCAAGGGACCATGCTTCGAGGTATTCTATTCTTAGCCCCAACAATACAATCACTTAGGGAAATTGTATGCCACCATTTCATTGGTAAATATGAAAACTGTAGTTAAGTAAAAGTATCCTTTGGATATCTTGTTAAATGAAAAGCAAAATAAGTATCATTTCCATGTTATGCTTACAACTTTGTAAAATTATACATCAAAAGTACAAGGATGCACAAATACTGTATTACAAAAACTTTGGCCTTATCTTTGTCCTCAGTTCCAGCTAGGTAACCTGTAAAACTTGGAAATTTCCCAAGTGATAGGAGTATCTAGAACTCTTGTATCACATCTGAGTTTATATTAATGAGGTGAGTCAGGATGGGGCCCAGTCGCCAGAAAGACTAACCATAAAATTAAAGGATTAGGGCTTTGAGCCCAGTAATGTAGTTCCAACCTCTGAGGAGAGGAAGGATGCTGGAGATTTGAGTTCATGTGCCTTGCAATTTAGTCAATCATGCCTGGATAATGAAAGACACACACACAAAACAAACAAACAAACAAAAAACACGATGGACAGTAAGAGTAAGGCCTGGATGAGTTTCTTTGGTTTGAAAGGTGTAGGGAGGGAGATGCGTCATGATTCCATGGGGAGAAGACGTGGAAGCTCTGATTCAGGATCCTCCTAGTTCTAGCCCTATGTGTCTCTTCATTGAGCTGCTTCTGAATCGTGTCCTTTACAATAAAATTATAAGTTTAGTGCTATTTTGAGCTATGTAAGTCATTCTAGCAAGTTATCAAACCCATTGGGGGCAGAAGAACCCCTAAATTTGTAGCTAGTTTATCACAAATGCAGGTGGCTTGTGGACCATCAAACTCGTGACTGGCATTGAAGTAGAGTCTTGTTGGGGACTATGCCATTAAATTGTGGAGTCTACACCAATTCCGGATGGTTAGTGTCAGTATCACATTGCAGTACTGTAACGGCCATCTTGAAAAACTCTTCAGCAGCACCTATTAAAGTTTATCCTATAAATATTCTATAACTTAGTAATTTAATTCCTAGATATGTCAGATAAATGACTACGATATCCAACAAATACATGCCTAGAATTGTTTTTAGCTTATTCATAATAGATTAACAGGGACAGCAGCCCAACTCTTCAGCAGTTTCTACATCTTGTCTGACCCAAGAACCCCTTTCTTTCTTAACTGCTACACCTATCGGCATTGCTTGAGACAGATTTTGTAAAAAAATTCTTGAAAATAATATGCATACACAAAATAAGATGTTACTGTTTTGAGAGATCAGACCTGTTGGTTTCTGGAGAGAAAAGCAACATACATGACTTTCTTTTTATATAAAATATTCAGTTATAATAGTAAATCATAAGTTGCAGCAAAATGATCAGAGTAGCCATGTGTATGTCCCAATTTGATAGACGCTACTTTTAGTTATATAGAATACTATACAGCAACAAAAGTGATCAAAATACAGACATAATGAGGAATGAAAGAAGCCAGACACAAAAGAATGCATACTGTGTACTTATGATCTTATGACCTGCAAAAGCAGGTACAAATAATCTCTGGTGACATCTCATAACTGACTTGGCAAGTGCACGACTGAGAGACTTGACTGCTGAAAATGTTCCATCTCTTTATTGGGATGGTGTAAACATGAGGGTATGCATATATTTTTTAAAATCTGCAAAGGATGCACTTAAAATGTGCGTACTTTTTGTGTGTAATTTATACATCCATGTAAAAAGTTAAAGGACAAAAATGGAATTTCTCAAACGGTAAAATTTTTGTGGGAGTGGGATTTTAAGCAACTTTTATATTAGTGTTTTTTAATGCAAGAATATGAGTAATATAAAAACATTTTACTAATTCAAAGTTGATGTAATAAATATACCAGGATCTCCACTCAGTGTCACTTCATACTGGAGAGTCACAAATTTTCATATTTGAATATGATGAATATTACAAAGCTTGATTATAGTGTCTGAGAGACTCACAGGGGTATGGTGAGAGGCTTGTGATTGTTAGCAAGTTTCCCACTTACCAGTTATGTGAAATTGGACAAAGTACCATAAAAGCCCCTTAATAACTTAGAATAAAAATTCTATGACCATCCAACACACAGAAAGTGCCTGTAAGTGTAACCTTTAAAGTTACTGTTACTGGACATTATTACATATAAATACCAGCTGAAAAAGACAACCTTTTTATTTCTGGACTTCTAAACTTCCTGGCATTTTGAGTTATTATTCTTTGATTTAAAAACTGAAAGCCACAGTAATAACGGAAACAGAGAGCGAAGAGGTCTCTTAGAGCAGGAACTGTAAACTCAGGGTTAAGTTTCATCCTCCGTGAAAATACAACAGGGGTCCTAGAGAAAAGAACCTGGAGCTGAGGCTGCTGTGCTTGAAGCATGTCCCCTGTATGCTCATTTAAAATCAATTTAGCAGAATCCCCAGAGGGGAGGTGAGGGAAAACCTAGCCTTAGATAGAAATGCAAAGGTTCTTCAGCCTGAAATGAAGAAAAACATATTCATTTGGCTTTAAATAAGGCCATGGGCTGGGTTTGAAATTGAATTTTAGCCTTGAGTTTGGGTAAGCATATCAATACGTAGTGTATCGTTCTTCATTTTTGTTTGTTTGGAATTGTTAATAGATTTAGAAAATTCTGGTTTTCAAAATATCACAATTTAGAAATCGAATAAATATATACTAAAATGCAGACTTCACCATTTCTTTTTGTTTTTAATTCAGTGGCTGCCCTGGTTCGGTGAATTATATATGAAGTTTCTATGTATTACATTATTCATTTGCTGTCTACTATTGTACTGAAACCTTTACATTTTACTTGTATTTTTAAAATAATTTTCATTCTGAGATCACTGTTTTCTAAAATGTACCCCTTGAACAATGATGCTATTTTTTTTTAAAAAAAACTAGCAAAAACTTTGGTTATATTTAGAAATCATGCATTTAAAACATATTTTTTATATATCTCAGAGATTTGAATATTCTGTATTGAGTGCTGTTAATGTCTAAGCTGTAGTACCTTGATTTTCTACATCTTGTCTGACCCAAGAACCCCTTTTTTTCTTGTACTACTACTCAAGGCATTGCCTGAGACATATTTTGTAAAAAAAAAAAAAATTCTTGATAATAATATGCATACACAAAATAAGATGCCACTGTTTTGACAGATCAGACCTGTTGGTTTCTGGAGAGAAAAACTACATACATGACTTTCTTTTTATATAAAATATTCGATTATAATAGTAAATCATAAGTTTCGGCAAAATGATCAAAGTAGCTGTGTGTGTGTCCCCTGATTTGGTAGATGTTACTTTTCATTATACATCAGGTGGTATCATCTAATTAACTATTTGATAACAGAACTGATTATTTAGGTTTTGCTGTTTCATAATTCCTCATTGTAAAACACTGTATATATATGTGTGAATATGATTTATTTTTATTAAGATGTTAAAACTTGTACTAGATTTTTAAAATGATAAAAGATAATTACTTTTGATGGTGTATCTATAGTTTGTGAAATCTATCTTTAAAAGGTATTCAGTTAAGTATTTTTTAAGTATTCTGGGAAATAAAATTGTCTCTGCAGAAGAATATAGCACTTTGCATTTTGAAATTTGATTTTATAGCCACAATGATCAGAACATCATTCAATTCGAACAAAATAACTTAATATAAAGACTATATTACATTTGCATGAAGTAACTAGTCCCAAAATACCTTCTTTACAGATTTGGATTGAATGTGGTCACTGCTTCCCCAGTGTTACTAAAGAAAAAAAAATAGTAATAGTAATAATAATACCCTGATCACCAAAATATGATAAAAACTCAGCAGTATGTATTTAAGGAGGGCATCTTTGATATGCATATACAGTTCATTTTTATTTCAAAGTATCATAAGAGAACTTCAATATTCCTTAATGAGTTATAGGCATAATTAACTCCCCCTATACCCTAATAGAAACCCACCCCATTTGTGCACAGAAGGTACACCAACAGAACATGGTAACGCAACTACTTGTAAGTCAATGATCTCTTTCTGCTTTTAATTTTTTGTCAGCTGGTGGCTGAAGGGAAAATTACCCTTCAGTGTTCTCTGGGGTTGTTTTAATGGAAGCGATAGAAGAATTATCCTGGAGAGAAGAATGAGGGCTACTGAAGCAGCACAGATTCACACATTTGTGTGGCTGCTGACTTTTTCCAGCTCTGTGCATTGTTAATGTTGGTTCTGGGGAAATAAAGTTGAGGAAGGTTTAGAAGCTTAGTTGGGGTGAGACTTGGCAGTGTATGTGAAGAAGAATCCTGTACTGTGTCCGATGGCCCTTCATATTGCTCTTCTACAGCAGGCCCAAGCTAAAGAAAAGAGACACTGTAATTTTAAATTAATTTTTCATGTTTGGATTAAGACACTTAACTGATTTTAGGAATGATCTTACATTGCAGTACCTCGATTTTCTACATCTTATCTGACCCAAGAACCCCTTTTTTTTCTTGCCTACTCCATATAACAGCACTGCTTGATCACAGAATTGACTGAAAATAATGAAATGCTTTCAGTCAATGGATAAACACATGTAGTGCATCCTTACAGAGGAATACTACTGAGCAATAAAAAGGAGCAAGCTACTGTTACATGTCACAGCGTGGAGCTCAGCACCATTGTATCGAATGATAGATTCCAGACACAAATGACCGCATACTCTATGATACCATTTATATGAAATGGCAAAAATATATAGAAAGCAGGCCAGTAGTTTCAGGGTCTGGGAGTAGGAGGCAAAGAATGACCACAGAGGAGTAAGAGGGAACTTGTCTAGTTAGTGGAAAAGGTCTGTGTGATACTTATTCTCACTCTATGCATTTGTCGCATTTCACTTGTACACTTATTACTGGTGATGTTTATTGCATTTAAATTATACAATACCTAAATAAAATTGGTTAAGATTAAAATATTATAGAATTCACTTGTAAAGGAGAGAAGTGATCCTATAATTTGTTTTTTTGACAGAGTCTGACTCTGTTACCCAGACTGGAATGGGGTGGCATGATCTCAGCTCACTGCAATCTGGGTTCAAGCGATTCTTCTACCTCAGCCTCTCGAGTAGCTGGGATTTCTGGCACCTGCCACCATGCCTGGCTCATCTTATTTTCACGTTGGCCAGGAAGGTCTCCAACTCCTGATCTCAGATTATCTGACGCCTCGGCCTCCCAAAATACTGGGATTACAGGTGTGAGCTACCGCGCCCGACCTATCATACATAAAAGTGGCCAGAAAAATGAGGACAGGCTGAGCTTCATCCAGAATTTGGGCAAGCGTTAATATCAGACAATAAATTTAAAGGGAAGGTAGAAAAGAAAAACGATTACACCTATGAGTTCTTCTCCTTTATCATTGCAATCATGTCATATGCAAATCAACTAGTCCAGTGATGTAGCCTATGGAAAGCATTATAATAAATGCTGCTACTATTTTTACTGTTATTGTTATTATTCAGAACCATATATTAAGAGTATCTAGACAACCTAAGAGGAGTTGTGAATACAGAGGACTCAGAAACTTTCTCCTTCCTTCAAGTGGAGAGAGACTGTGAATTAACTGATTCCAGTGATTTGAGAAACACAAAAGGAGATGGAATTGATCAATGACTTATTTAGGGGAATTAATGAACTATCATGTGTCACCGGAGCAGAATATTAAAGCATCATTTCTGACAGATTCTGAGCACTTTTGTGTGTATCAAATAATTTCTGATCTATTTCAATCTATTATGAAGACTCTTGGTATCTCATCATGTGAAAAATGGGAAACATGCCAATGGGTAAAGGAGTTTGAGGCTGATATTAGCCTTGATCTTCATATGTGCTACAACACACAACATATAATGGCATCTATTTAATGTGCCCAGACTGACTATCCTAAGTAAATTCATGTATTGTCACATTTGAGCTTCATCACAACTTTAATAAATGGACATGGATAGTGAAAGAAGTTACATAAGAATTAAGATTAAGGGCTGGGTGTGGTGGTTCAAGCCTGTACTCCCAGCTACTTGGGAGGCTGAAGTGGGAGGATTGCTTGAGCCCAGGAATTTGAGCCTGCAGTGAGCTATGATCTAGTCACCACACTCCAGCCAAAGCAACCATAGGATAAAGCTTGGTGAGGGAACATTTAACTTTATCAGAGCTGGATTGCTGATATTAAGTTTTTGTTGTTGCTTGTCCTGCCCTGGAAATGGAATGCAGAGAGTTAACTGATATCTGGCTCAAAATCTCTGGCACCTCCCAATAAGTCCATAGGTTAACATTATATACTAGGTGGTCAACAAGTGATTGCTGAATGACTTAAATAACAGCTCCAGGTTTCAATTATTGGAAAGCAGGATTTGGATATTATATTCTTAGTCTAAAAGATACCAAACATAGCATAAGGTTGATGTTGTATAATGGTGTGTAATTCATTTTCATGGCTTCCCAACTGACCAGTCTATTTTGAAGTCCATTTTGGGGTAATGGTATAGAGATACTTCTGTGTTAGATTGCTGGTATTAGCAATAACTTGAATTTTGATAAATCTTTAATTATATTTAACAGTTATTAAACTGAGACAATTGTTGCTTTTAAATGAGAAAAACAGTTAGCATGCAGGCTCTAATAGGTACATTTATCATTTCCTTATCATACTGAGCTTTAGGCTTGATGTTATCTATTTTCCAAGAAAGTAAAAATGTTGTTTCTTAGAATATAAAGGTTCTTTATAATGTGAGCAATTGAAGCTGTACAGATTGGTTCTTTAATGAAATGGGCAAAATTCCAGTGGAACTGACAAGGTTTATTTCTATGTGTTGTATTTCTTTTTTCTCATTACAGATGGACCCGATTCAGAAAGCTGTAATAAACCATACATTTGGGGTTCCTCTTCCCCATCGAAGAAAGCAAATTATATCATGCAACATTTGCCAGTTGAGATTTAATTCTGATGTAAGTTTATCATTTAGTATTCACTTAAAAAAGTACTTTTTGGTGTTCTAATCTTGCAGGAGAAAAGATTTCTTAGACATTTTCTCCAGTAACTGAGCATGTCAAAAATCAAAAATAACATTTAACTCGTTATGTGCTTTAATTTTGGAGACTATGTTATGTTGGTGGTTTCCTACAGAAAATTTGCACTATACAAGCTTATACACTTGCAGTTTAATGTAGATTTCTTTTTTAAGGCTTTTGTGAATGGTATATGTAGTTAATACACTTTGCCTGTAGAAACAGCAAAACTTAGGACCAATGGAACTTTTAATGGGTTACACTCTGAAATAAGACAGGACTAAAACATATGTTAAGACCAAGATTTTGAATCTAAAAACTTTTTGGCTGGAATGGAGGCTTCAAATTCCATATTACCGCTATGTCCTTAATTACATTTATGCTAGACACTCAAAGTGTCTTTTCTTAGGGGTATTGGTATTTTAACAGGGGGTCCTACAGACCTAAAACCACTCAAGCCCCAAAAGATTCTTCAGTGTAGAACATGCAGGAAGGAAACATTTGTGGACCTGACTGGTACTTCACAAGTTATTTAGGGATTTATTCACATCCATTTCTAAAGACCAGGGTGGACTCTGGATCCATCAGAGCGATACTAATTTTGACCTGTGGCCAATAGAAAAAAAAAAATATATGTATGTTTTCTCTTCTCCGCCAAACCTGCTCTGATGTGGAGATAATCCTGAGAGTTCCAGAAGAGAAAAACAACCTTAGTTTAGAAGGAATAGGAATTGGACAGCATTCACACTGTAGGCAAACATAAGGCTCCAACCCATCAAAATGGAGTCTTCCAAGCTACCATTTTCTTGTGCTAAGCTGACAGACTATGTGGAGTTGATCAAACAGATCTGAATTCTGGAGAATGTTATGCCTTCCAGTATTTAACGTCTCTAGTCAAGTAGTTCTCTCAGATGCTCTGACAAGGATAGGAAACAAGATAATCGAGTATAGGAAATAGATGAGGCATAAAAAATAGTTTATTTCTTCTTTGAGGAGAACATTTCATCTATTTTGCTTTTGTCTTAAGAACTCATACTTACTAATGCAATCATCGGGTAATTTTATAATATCCATTGACTTAAAAAAGAGAAGAATGGATTGCCTGCATAACACCTTAGTGCATTTGGCCAGCTAAAACAAAATACCATAAAGTGAGTAGACTATGAACAACAGAAACTTATTTCTCAGAGTTCCAGAGGCTGAGAAGTGCAAGATCAAGGTGCTGACAAATTCACTGTCTGGTAAGGGCCTGCTGTCTGGTTCACAGATTTTCACTGTATTTTCACATAGTGGAAGGGATAAAGGAGCTCCCTTGAAGCTATTTTATAAGGACACCAAGCTCATTCACAAAGGTTTTGCCCTTATGACTTAAATCATCTCCCAAAAGGTTCCACCTGCTACTACCATCCCCTTGGGGGTTAGAATCTCAACATATGAATTTTCCCGGTATGCAAATAATTACACTATAGCAGCACTTAAGTGGTATTTGCTGCCAAAAACCAAAAAGAATATACCAAACATACAACATTTTATGTGAAGAAATTTTAAATGTTAAGCACCTTGATTTGAGTTACAGAAATTTACCACAGAGTTGCTTAATTTATTAACAATAAAGTATTCTCAAGTGATAAATAAATCTCTTCAAGCTGTTGTAAAGAGTCCTCTTAATACATAAATAAAAGTTCTAAACTCAATAGCTTCAACTTTGATCATTTTTAAACATTCAGCAAACAATTATATAGTTTTATAATTATTATTTTAAGTGGCTTCTTTTTGGTTCCTCTTTTCCTAAGTTGTATTTATTTTTCACTTTGAAACTGATCAGATAATGATGTAAGTCTCCCAGGAGCCATGTTGTCAGCTTCTTATATTTAATGAGACTACTTAAAATATCTCCTCCTGCCTATGACTTCACTGTCAATATTCTCTGCATTATGAACACTTCTGTTAAACGAGGCATAAGAAAGAAACTTCAAGGCCATTGAACCTCATCTCCTACTAAGTGCAAGAATTTCATCTGTCACAAGTGCAAGATCTTTTTGTTGGTTATTCCTGGTGATGAGTTGCTTACCATTTCCAGACAGTGGTTCTATTTTGGTAGTGTTTCTAATTATGTATAGTGATGTCAAATTCATGATTGGACACTTTAGAAATATTGTCAAATATACTTTAGAAAACACACATTTTTATATATAAATTGATATAACATATGGAATATGAACATACTTCTCAAAAATGTAATCTTATTTCATTTCCTTGGTGAGAGAATAGCAATTTATTTTGTTACTGACGTTGAAAAGTAGAATGGACATCAATATGTATTTATTAGGGACAACTGGCTTCTCATTCTCACAACTTTGCTTTCAGGTCTGGCATGTTGTAAAAGGAACATGGCCAAGGTATTTGGAGATGTGGACTAATCGCTTTGGGTCATAATTAAACAACTTCAGTCTTGACCAGATGATTACTGTGTTAATCTTCTATTGCTGCTATAATAAATTAACATAAACTTAGTGGCCTGAAGCAACACAAATATGCAGTCATCTCAGCTCACTTTGTGTCTCTGCATCACATTGTGGCTCCTCTTTAAATACTTCAAGCTTTTCTATGATTACTATGTCTGCTATGGTGATTTGTGACCTTTGATGTTACTATTGATTGTCTGGAGGCACCATGAATTCCACCCACATAAGATGGGAAAAGGTAATCAATGAATGTTGTATGTGCTCTGATTGCTCCACCATCTGCACATTCCCCAATCTCCCACCCTCTCTTTGGACCTTCCTATTTCCTGAGACACAACATTGAAGTTAGGCCTATTTAAAACCCTAATATGGCCTGCATGTGTTCAAGTGAAAGAGTCACACATCTTTCGATTTACATCAAAAGCCAAAAATGATTAAGCTTAGTGAGGAAGGCATGCCAAAAGAAGAGTTAGGCTGAAAGCTAGGCCTTTTGTGCCAAATGGTTAGCTAAGCTGTAACTGTAAAAGAAAAGTTCTTGAAGGAAATTAGATGTGCTACTCTAGTAAACACATGAACGATATGAAAGCAAAAGAGCCTTATGTTTAATATGGAGAAAGTTCCAGTGGTTTGGATAGAAAATCAAATCAGCCATACCATTTCCTTAAATCAGAGCCTAATCCAGAGGAAGGCCCTAACTCTCTTCAAGTCTACGAAGGCTGACAGAGGTAAGCAAAAATTTCTGAAGCTGGGAGCGGTTGGTTCATGAGGTTTAAGGGAAGAAGTCCTCTCTGTAAGACAAACGTACACGGTGAAGCTGCAGGTGTAGATGTAGGAGCTGCAGCAAGTGATGCAGAAGATCTAGCTAAGGCCATTGATAAAGGTAGCTACAGGCTACACTACACAACAGATTTTCAGGTAAACCAAAGAGCATTCTACGGGAAGATGATGCTTAGGACTTTCCTAGCTGGAGAGGAAGTCAATGCCTGGCTTTAAAGATTCAAAGAACAGGCTTACTCTCTTGTTAGGAGCTAATCAAGTTAGTGTCTAAATTGAAGCCAGTGCTCATTGACTATTCCACAAATCTTAGAGCCCTTAAGAATTATACTAAATCAACTCTGCCTGTGTTCTACAAACGCAACAACAAAGCCTGGATGACGGTACATCTGTTTACATCATGGTTTACTGAATATTTTAAGCCCACTCTTGAGATTTATTGCTCAGAAAGAAAGATGTCTTTCAGAATATTACTGTTCATTGACAATGTACCTTATCACCCAAGAGCTCTGATGGAGATGTTCAGCAAGATTAATGTTGTTTTTTTGCCTGCCTACACTACATTCACTGCACAGCCCATGGATAAAGAAGCAATTTTGACTTCCCACTTTTATTATTTAAGAAATATATTTTTTAGACTATAGCTTCCATATACAGTGATTCCTCTGATGGATGTTGGCCAAATAAATTTAAATTTTTCTGGAAAAAATTTCACTGTTCTAGATGACATTAAGAGCATTTGTAATTCATGGGAGGAAGTCAAAACAGTCATATTAACAGGAATTTAGAAGAAGTTGATTCCACCCCTCATGGATGGTTTTGAGGGTTTCAAAACTCAGTGAAAGAAATAACTAGATATTGTGGTAACAGCAAGAGAACTTAGAGTCTGAAGATATTATTGAATTGATGTAATCTCAAGATAATCTCATGATAATCTCCTTTCATGGATGAGTTGCTTCTTTTGAATGAGCAAAGGAAGTCATTCCTTGAGATGGAATCCACTGCTGGTAAAGATGCTGTGAACACTGTTGAAGTGACGAAGCATTTAGAACATTATATAAATCTAATCGACAAAGTAGTGCAGGCTTTGAGAGGATTGACTTCAATTTTGAAAGAAATTCTGGTGTAGATAAAATGCTATCAAACAGCATTTTATACTACAGAGAATTCTTTTGTGAAAAGAGGAATTCTTGATGCAACAAAGTTCATTGTTGTCTTCTTTTAAGAAATTCCCACAGCTACCTCAACCTAAAATCACCACCAGTATGATCAGCCAATAGCTATCTACACTGAGGCAAGAACTTCCACCAGCAAAAAGAGTATGTCTTGCTGAAGATTCATGTTATTGTTAGCATTTTTCAGCAATAGCATATTTTAAAATTAAGATATGTACATTGTATTCTTAGACATAATGTTATTGCACATTTAATAAAGTATGGTGTAAACAACTTTTATATGCATTGGGAAATGAGAAAATTCACTCACATTATTGTGATATTTGCTTTCCCGGGGTCATCTGGAACCAAATTGCAATACTTCTGAGGTATATCTGTATTACTTTACAGTTCTGAAGGTGAGAAGTCTGAAATGGGTCTCACTAGGATAAAGTCAGGGTGTCTGAAGGGTTATGTTCTTTCTACAGGGTCATGTTCTTTATGCAGTCTCTGGGGGAGAATCCAGCTTCTTGCCTTTTTCAGCTTCTAGAGGCTGCGGTCATTTTTCAGCTTGGGACCCCATTCCATCTTCAAAAACAGCAAGAGCCAATTCAGTCCTCTCACCCCTAATCATTCTTTCACTCTTCTGCCTCCCTCTTCCACATTCACAGACCCTTGTGATCACAAAGGGCCCACCTGGGTAATTCAGGATAATTTCCTTATTTTAAAATCAACTGATTAACAACTTTATTTTCATCTGCTATCCTAATCCCCCTTTGTCATATAATGTAACATATTCATATTTTCCTGGGATTACGATTTAAACAGCATTAGGAGGCCATTATTCTGTCTACCACAGATATCTCATTTTACTTGAATGTTTGACTTAGGTTGGAACTGAATTTCATGACCGTATCAGATAATAACTCATTTCAGTTTCTTTCCTCTATATAAGCTAGACACATATGAATTAACTGCCCTTACACTTTCTGTTGTTTTGAGCCTTGAATATCATTCACTGTTGAGTACAAATTTTAAACATTGTAGCTTATTTTTCAATAAGAAGATATAATGTTGAGTTTATAAATGACATAGCAACCTTCTAACGACGTTTTATAAACCAAAAACCATTGCAGAATTGAAATACAAGAGTAGAAACTCTTAGAAATTTAAAAAATATCTTTGTATCATTATTATGTCAGTAAAAGAAACTTATGTACTGGAAATGTTAAATTTGTTTACTTATTGACCAGCCATGTCCATAAGTACTAATTTTACAAAATACTTAGACACGAAATGCCAAGATTGATTGGATTTATCAATTGATATGTATATAAGAAAATTATCTCTATTTAAAGAAAAACCAAAATCAAAATATACACATCATATTAGATCATTTTAAACTCAAGAAAAGGCTAAGTCCAATGCAACAACCCTTTTGTTCTTTCTAGGTAAATCTGAAATTTATGTTTTCATTTTTAAACCTAGAATCTTTCTAGAAAAATAACATTGTAATTCAGTTGTATGCTTGATTGAATCCTTTATCACTTAGGAAAGTAGTTTTGCCTTATGAACCTTTTTACATTTCAAAGCTTCTTCCCCTTCCAATGAGAATAATAGCTGGTAGTTCTTTTCATGTTTGGATCATGAAAATTCAATTTCCTTTCCCTCTAAATTTTTATTTACTTTTTCAACCCTTCCTATCATAAACTGTGTCATTTGGTATTTTGCCATATCTGTTTCCTTTGGGTGCAGTTCTTATTTTTGGCCCTGCAGATAACTTTTAAAATGTCATAAATTATACTGCTTGCATTTTTAATCAGATTACCTTTTCCTGGTGTAGGTTTTTCTCTGACAAATCTCTTCTTGACATGCATATGAAACATACATGGGGTTATGCAGAAACCTTCCAATTCAAGACTAAAGGGTTGTAATTTGTTCAATTATTTTATCAGCATCTTAAAATAAGCATACATTACCAGGTGACCTAGGCAAATTAGTAATGTGCCTTTGAAAGACTACAGCAGGGCCAACAAGATGTAAGCTTATTAAGTGAAGTAGAGAATGCATACTCAATGATTCACTATAAAATGGGAAATAAGATCTCAAGTTCCAAACTAAGGATACATAAGATTGTAGTATCTAAGTGTTATTACAGTTAACTTCCTAACAATAGAATTTCAGAAAACATTAGAGGTAGAAGACACATACTGCTAATTTCACATGCAAAAGCTGAGATGTAGAGAGTATAGGTTTGTACAAGGCCATGTGGTCATTAGCTGGCTGAGTAAGGACGGTGTTCCCTTCTCTGATGTTTGTGCCTCATCTGGTCAAAGGAGGGCAGCAAGTCCATTCTGAAGTTTCAGTGGTTGCTACAACAATGGCACAGGGGAAGATCTACTAGTCAGGCTGTCCTAAGAGAGAAGATCTGAAGGTTTCTTTCCTCATGGAACTAACTGGAAGGAGTTAGAGCTACTATGGAAAGCCATTCAGCAGCTCGATCTCACCCATAAGAACTCATGAGTCCTCTTAAATGACATTACTGTACTCATATTCAGACACACTCAACAATTCAAGCATAAACACGTCAAAAGTGTAAACAGAAATGCATATTATTGAACTATAATACAGTAACAACATGCCCTTAATGCTTCAGGACTGTCAAGCATTCATTATGTTGGGGAACTGTTTGAGAAATCAGAAGGGAAGAAATCTCATGAGAGCATAACATTGCTTGGAGACCTGATAGCCCTCCAAAAGGGTATTTGGGGGATCATTGCCAATGCATTGATATATTTTCTAATGATATTACAGAGATCATTATTATTTTTCTGCATTTTAGAACATAGAAATGTAGTAAAACGAAGCTATGTGTCTGAATTTAATTCATATCTCTTAGTCTTAAGGTCCATTACCAGAGTGTCAATACACTGATGATGTTGCTGGGAGTATTTTTTTCCTACCCACTGGCCAAATTAGGCTTCTAGTGACCAAATTAGATAATTAAAATTTCTTAAAACATGTCTTAATATATCTTAATACATCAGTATTATTCACGGGGTTGATGTTTAAAGGAAATACAGTTTAGCTGGGGGAAAAGCAAAAGCTAATAGTGGTTGTATTGGGGTCAATTAACTATTCTTTTATTTCTTTATTTTCCGGATTTTCTTTATAAGCATGCTTGAATTTAATAAAGGAAAAGAGAATTATTGCATCTATAATCTTATGTTTTTAAGCGGCATATTTTGTCTCAAATTATACATTTTGATGCTCCCTGGTGGTCTAGTGTTTAGGATTCCATTTTGAGGGCCTCAGTTCCAATTTTCTAAAGATTTCCTAAAACAAGCCCATGAGAATACATCAATATTATCATTCTCACATTTAGACTGAGGATGTTACTGCATATCCTAAAAGAAAGGTTAATAAAAATCTATGCATATGGGACGTACATTTAGTCCCAAACCTGAAAGCTGCCTCCAGGAAAGCAGAATGAAACTGTGGGAGAATCATTGCATCAGGAATTAGAAAACTTGAAGTCTAGTGCTGCTTTTTCTTAGTGGGTCATGTTTCTTCAAGCTCTTCACTGAACTTACAGATTCTACAATCACCTAATTTGAAATGACTAGCCATACCTCATAGTGATGTGAGACGTAAATAAAACACACAGGCAATTGGATTATAAACTCTGCAATGAATGAAATTGAAAGGTCATTTTTATTTTATAGAAAAAAATATGCAGTTATGTTTTCCCTTTGCATGTTAAATTCTTAAGAAATATCAAAGTTTGAAAATACTTTTGCTTTTTTCAAAAGTGTATTTAAAAGGATGTACTCTGCTTAATGTGTTTGTATTTATTGTGTATTTCTGTTAAGATACGAGGCATTCACTCTTGGTAAATCTTTACCTTTTAAAAATATGCAGGGACAAATTGTCCCTGTCAAAACTGCATCTATTAAAAGCTATCAACCTCTTTAAGTATGTTGTTGCTGCCACATCCCAAAGGATCTTCTGAGGGACACAGTTCTAAATGAAATTTTCAAGCAGTTTTGAAACATCTCTCTCATAGGAGAGTGTCCTGTGTCCGTCTCCAAGACTTGCAAAATTATTTGGAGTTTTGGCCTGAGCACCATAGCCTTCCCACTGGGTCCTTTTTCTTCTTCAAAAGCTGTCCTTTGACAGGATCATTCGGCTTGTGTGAAAGAAGAGACACATCAGAGAATCTGATGAGTTTTAGTTGGGCTGTCAGGTCACCCCTGTGTGAAGAGCTGGCTCTGGAGAGTGTGGTGATAGCCTATAGGTTGTCACTGTGTTTGAAACAAGTGACTAGGAGCTCTTTTTTGAAGGGCTTATACTCTGAGTTGACATTTGGGACACATTTCATCTCACAGCCTCGCTAGTTCCTACCTCTTGAGTGGAACCCCCAGCTCTGTCAGTAATTCTCAGAGAACAAAACCTGAACAGAAGGACAGAGCAAGAAATACTGAGTTTAGCTGCTCGAGATTTAAAGAGAAAGGAGCCAGCCAAGAACACAGGAATCTACTTAGGCAGTGTGCTTCTTTAGCAGGCTTTTAAAAATAAAACCCCAACGATTAGGTCATTTCAGGACTCTCTGAATCAGGCTTTGATCGTCCAGCATTTCTTCTGGGGATGAAATGAGGAAGAGACTAAGAAAAGAGAAATCTTTATTAAAAGTTTGTATGTCTCTGCGTTTCTTTACAAAGTAATAATATTCATTTTTCCATCAGCTTCTCTTAGACATGGAAAATTTGACCCTGAATATCTAAAAACAGAAAGTTGATTTTAGAATGTGACCAGTAGATACATTTATAACCTCTAGTAACCAAGGGGATATTTGCGTTTCTATAGAGTATTGTGAACAACTCAGAACTGTTTTCTATTAGATCATACAAACCACAGAGATGTCTAAGAAACCTTTCTATTTGTACATTGTATAGATGGAGAAACCAAAGACCAGAGTATTTAGTTGACTTTCTCAAGGGCAATAGGTTATTGAAACAGCTAGGTGAACAAGAAATAGGGCTCTTAAGTTCCCAAACATAATGCTTTTATTTATGATATCAAGGGACATGCCCTAGGAGAAATGTATTTTGAGACTTGCCTTGACATCAACTGATAGTTTTCAACTAAGACCATCAGTCACTTAAGTTCTGTACACAATACAGACATTATTCAAGGGTGGGTATCGGTAGCATGCTTATGGCTCGCAGGGATATAGGAACATATTTAAAAATTGAGAGGCACTAAAAGGACATTACTAATATAGTAAGTATTGAAGGGAACAGGAGAGAATCTGTCTTGAGAGTCTATTTCATTAAATGCAAAGAGTTTCAGAAGAGGATTAAGCAGGGCTAAAACTGAAGGACATGTGATCGGGAGGGTAAACTGCAGTAGTGAAGCAAGAGATATATGTCCAATTAAACCAACTAAAAGTTTTCCATGGGTTCCCAGAAAATGAGGCAAGAAGCCATAAATGCTAGGAAGATTCTAAAAGTCTTAGGTATCAATGTCACATGAATAAATGAAAGAAGCACTCAAAACCAGAAACATTTTTCCTTATTGCTGTAACAAGGAAACGAAGGTAAAAACAGTAACAGCCAGGTGTGGGGGTGTTGCAAGACTTTGCCTTAGTTCAGCTAAGACTGGATTCTTGTCTATCCCATGGCCGCGAAAATGTAGGCTTGCAGATGATTTAAAGGGTGAGTCAAGCAGCGTTTTATTGCTTGAAAAGGGAAAAAAAGGGAAAGAGAGATTCTCTGCAAGGCCAGAGTACCCTGTTAGAGTGCTTTCCAACTGCCCTCCAATCCCAGGTTCCAGACAGGAAGAGGAAGGGCCAAGCTCCTCCCCTTGCAAACATGGTGAACTTCCCGAGGTTATACCTCAGCGTGCAGGCTGGTTTGAGTTTCTCCAGGGACCCACTCCCCAACTGGCTGTCTCATTTCCCTATCTTAATAAATACATGGGCTAGGCATGGTGGCACATGCCTGTAATCCCAGCACTTTGGGAGGCCGAGGCAAGCGGATCACCTGAGCTCAGGAGTTCAAGTTCAAGACCAGCCTGACCAACAGGGTGAAACCCCATCTCTATTAAAAATACAAAATTAGCTGGGCATGGTGGCACATGCCTATAATTCCAGCTACTTGGGAGGCTGAGGCAGGACAACTGCTTAAACCTAGGAGGCAGAAGTTGCAGTTAGCCAAGATTGCACCATTGCACTGCACTCCGGTCTGGGCAACAAGAGTGACAATCCATCTCAAAAAAAAAAAAAAAAAAAAAAAGAAGTACATGTGGCTGGGCACAGTGGCTCACTCCTGTAATCCTAGCACTTCGGAAGGCCAAGGTAGGCGGATCCTCTGAGGTCAGGAGACCAGCCTGGCCAACAAGGTGAAGCCCCATTTCTACTAAAAATAAAAAAAAAAATTAGCTGGGCATGGTGGTGGGCACCTGTAGTTCCAGCTACTCCAGAAGTCGAGGCAGGAGAATCACTTGGACCTGGAAGGCAGAGGTTGCAGTCAGCCAAGATCATGCCACTGCAATCCAGCCTGGGAGACAGAGTGAGACTGTCTCAAAAAAAAAAAAAAAAAAAAAAAAGTATATCTAACTGCTTTTAGAATAAGGTTAAGACCGATCTTAACTGCTTTCTGCTAAAGGTGGGGGTGCGGGGGTGGGTGCTGTTCTGGGGAAATGGCAGTCAGAGCTTCCCTAGAAGGCTTATCTAAGGGTTCCCAGCAGAAGGGATTAACGTTGGAGGCCCTGGTTGCATGACTGTGTGGAATCTGATGGCCTGAAGTCAAGAACAGACTAACTGGGTTATTAGAAAACATGAATGAAAATGAAACAAGGGGAGGGGTAAGGAAGGCTAAAAAATTCTGACGCCTTTTACCAGTTTGCACAGGAAGAAGGAGGACAAAAGCCTTACTGGTTAAAACACTTTCCCCTTTTGCTGGCATGTTGGGCTTCTGGGTTCCCTTCTCCTGAGCTCCATCTTAAGCCAACCAATTTAACATTTGGGAAATTAACTCTTTCCAGTTTGGAGCCTGCATCTGAGGGGAGCATACCATAATATGGAGACACAATTACCTATCAGTGAAGAGAAGACTGAGGAGGAGAAGGGAATAAAAAGGTGTTTTTTTTTTTCAAAGGAGTCCCAGGATTCGGCATGTATTCTAAAGGGGTACAGACTGAAGATGAATGACTACCCATCTAGAAAGAGGAGTGCAGGTGTCCCTGGTTCCCTTCTCTTCCTAGAAGATATCCAGGGTGTGTGAGGCAGAGAGGGAAGAGCATCTTCTTTCCCTCTTCAGTCTTTGCATCCCTGAGTTCCAGTGACTGACAGGCACTGCTGTGAGTTCAAAAGCGGCTTGATCTCATGAAGCAGAGGGGCCTAGAGAATAGGAATTATCAGCTCTCACCTATGTCTCTTTCCCACCTACTGCTAGTAGGCTTGGAGTTTCCTAGGCCTCATTTATGCCATGGATATTAACATGGCCTTCATCCATGAAACAGGAAGCCTGGGGTTGGCTTAACTGGCAGGAATCAACCACACTCATCCTGCACTGTGCCTTTTAGCCTCTGTTGTCATCTGCCTCTGGATCTCTGAGATCCAGTTTTCTTTCCCAGAGCTTTGATCCAAAGCTTGGAATTGAGTCTGGGACAAAGATGTGTCTCAGGAGATTGCATGGACTCTTTATCATAGCCAAATCTAAGGTGAAACTGTGGAACTGAGTCTTCCTCCAAAAAGGGAGAGAAAAGGATTTCTTGTGACATACCCAGCTAACTGGTAGCTATAGTTATGCTTGCTAGGATTTGGGTGACTGGTGCTTGCCTCTAGTTAGTTCCCTTGGTGTTACTTTCCAGAAAAGAAACCTCTGGATGATGGGCACACTATTTATTCCCTATTTATTCCATCACCAGATAGGATTGGCAGGCTAATTGCTCAGAACTAGAGTATCAATCCAGATTTATCCATTACTCATCCATTTAGTTCTTTCAGAGCTGCAGCCAGAGATTGCTGGTAGGGTCACAGCAGGGAGAATCTAAAATGTAGGCAAAAACTTAAAAACAACTACTGAGTTTAGAATTTAATGACAGATGTATAAGTTTGATGAATTTTGGAACATAATTTATCTCTAGTCCTCACTTTTTAAAAAAACAAATTATGATGAGTTGTTTGCAAAACAGACTTTAGTTTTATACTTGGCTTGATTATTTGCATAAAGCACAGCAAGAATAATTGTTTCTACAAAGGCCTTTTGGACTGGCTTTGATGGAAGTTTGCTTCACAAGGAATCTCAGATAAGACCTTTTAAAGCCCAACCCAGCAATGGGCTCGCATCCTCAAAAACCTATCATTTGGGTGACCCTCTCCTCTTGAGGTCCCAAAATAAGCTTGGGGCTCTTAGACCTGTTAGAAAGTGACATTCTTTACTGACCACAAGTCAGGAACCCTGTACAGAGACTGTATAGATGAGGGTATGAGGCCAGTCTCCCATTGGGCTTTTATCGGCTCTGTAAGACAAGCTTGACTCCTGAAAGGGAAGCATATACTTCCAATCAAAGCCTTGGTAAAATAACTTCTTTTTTTTTCAATTGTGTCTTAATGCAAAAGAAAAATGGATTTTTACTGCACTGATGCAAACAACTAAATGCCATAAGAATACCCAGTTTCCAAATTCTAGAGGAACCAGGCAGAGGGAAACAAACATGCTCCAAATTTTGATCACAGGTGTGTATTCCTCACTTAATCATTAAAAGGCTGTAAATAGTTCAAAATAAGTTTCCTTGACTCTGAAAAATCAAACATGGATCAGCAATATTCCAAGCAAAAGTCAAAAAAGGTTGCTTCAACTTTGAGTTCAGTCCATTTAGTTAACTCTGGTTTTGTTTGATACTCATGAGCATTTCATCTCTTTGAATCCTATACATTTTCCTTTATTCCAATGTTACAATCTCTACAGTTATCAGAAGCCCGTATTTGAGAGCACCTGTTAAAGTTCTATAGCTCATTATAAACCAACTTTGAAAAGGATTAAAATAAGACAACAATTGACTGTGACTAGCAAAATGTCCAGGGTGGTTACAGTTAGAAAGACAACCGGGAAAGAAATTTGATCATCTCTGTAGTTTATAACAACATAACAACCTTAATTATGATTGATGGAATCTACTTAGACATTAGAATTTTAGAAATCCCATACAATTTTGGAACATATATTAGCATTATTCAACAAGACATATTCTAAGGAAGACTGAACATCATTTTGGCAATCCCAAGTACCTGAACATGTAAAATAATCCTGTTTACCTTTCTTTTCTGAACACTTGAGGGGCCCTCTGAAGTATTTGCAAAGCCAGGTGCCAGAGAAGACAATTTGAAACTGAAGTTTGATTTTGGTTAGGCTACGAAATGTTCGAGGTTTAAAACACTTGATATTATGAAATAGAATTCCAGATTACCAAAAGTTATTTATTTTGCCAACGCGATGACTCAGAAATTTTAAAGCAGCAAAAACCTTTTATAAATCTTTCTAAATTTTGCCGAAGAGCAGATGAGCATTTTAAGAATACCTTGCTGTGACTTTATTTCAATGCTCAATTTGCAGAAAAACCACATAATACCGTTTTTTGAAGTTAGTCAATATGTTCGGAGAAACTCTTCCGAGAGATTAATTTCCACCATTCCTCCACCACTGCTTTGAACCTTCAGCTTTTTTCTAATTTAACGCAAAACAATCCTTTAGCCCTAGACCTAAGTTTACATTTCCATGCCGTCTTATAACCTTTCACTAAAATAACACAACACATTTTACTGTTCCTACACACCTTGCATGCAAATCCATTTCTAGTAGTTCCCGTTAACTCCCAGCAGTTTTTAACTTTAAGGTAAAACTTGGTAAGTTGCCTTAATTGTGCGCTAACTGCCTCCAAGTCTTGCCTTCTTAATCAAGTCCCTGGTTAGTTCCATTTGCCCCCAGGCCTTACCAGTTGTGAAGCTGGCAAGCCAGATAGTTCTCCAAACCCAAAGAACAGTTTGTAACCTCAAAAACACTTAGCAAACCTCGCACCTGACCTGCATTTTACTAATAGTCTTTAGGGCTGACTTTTTTTTCTCAAAAATTAAAGTCACGTGAACTGAAAGGTATCACACATTTTATCTCCCCTTTAAAAACATATTAGTTCCAAGTGCTTTTCTTTAGGCCAAATTAGAGCTCCTTTTACAGACATCACATACAGACAAAAAAAATCCAGTCGCTGGGTGGGGTCCCTTAAGAGACAGGGCTAGGAAAACATGCAGATATCATACCAGAAAGAAACTTATTCCCTAAGACAGGACTGCTAAACAAAGCCTGCAAACCAGAGTTACAAGCCAAGCCTTCAGAACGTAAAACAAGAGGAAAGCTTGATTTCACAACCATAACTTTGCAGAAAATATAAACAGTGATAGTTGCTGGGGAGGGGGTCCTGACCTAGTAAAACATCTAGAAAGAAAAAAGGAGAACTTTAAAAGTTAACTTGCTGACAGGATAGAGAAGGGGAAAGAAACAGTTTTAAAGGCCTGGAGAAGAACCTCTTATTCTTAGGCAACTGGTTCCTCCACCAGGGAGAGTTTAAGCTTAATTACAGTCGCACAGAGTGAAACCCCTTGGCTGGGGAAGGGGAAGGCTGTAGATGCTTGTGGCTGGGAACCAGCCAGCCTGCTATGGGGGACGCTTGGGCCAGGTGCCCCAGCCCTGCATGGAGTCGGGAGGGCCTGCTGCTCACCAGTCTCTCTGGAAAAAGTTAGGAAAAGGCCATGAAAAGGCCCCTATCCCCCAGGAGCGACTGGGGGTGGAATGAGGTTTCCCATAAGCTCAGAAATTCCAAGATGAAAAGGCTTAGGGTGAGTGGTTTGTTTTCCAGGACAGTCTAGCGCTGTCGCCCAGGCTGGAGTGCAATGGAGCGATCTTGACTCACTGAAACCTGCGTCTCTGGGATTCTAGCAATTCTCCTGCTTCGGCCTCCTGAGTAGCTGGGATTACAGGTGCATCACCACACCTGGCTAATTTTTGTATTTTTACTAGAAACAAGATTCATCTTGTTAGCCAGGCTGGTCTCAAACTCCGGACCTCAGGTGATCCGCCCGCTTCGGCCCCCCTAAAGTGCTGGAATTACAGGCATGAGCTACCACACCCCGGCCAACACTGAGGTTGAGTCCCCATTTCACTCACCATTTCTCGAGCTCCCACGTTGTGCGCCAATAACGATGCAGGAGTTTTCCTTAGTTCAGCTAAGACTGGGTTCTTGTCCGTCCCATGGCCAGGAAAATTTAGGCTTGGAGACGGTTTAAAGGGTGAATAAAGCTGGGTTTTATTGGGTGAAAAGGGAAAAAAAGTGGGGGAAACAGGGATCCTCTGCCAGGCCAGAGCCGCCTGCTAGAGGCTTCCCGCTGGCCCTCGCAATCCCAGGTTCACGCAGGAAAAGGAGGAGCCAGGCTCCTCCCTGCTGAACTTCCTGAGGCTACACCTCAGTGGGCAGGCGGGTTGGAGATTCTCCACGAAACTCCTCCCACCTGGCTGTTTCAGTGGCACACACCTGTAATCCCAATGCTTGAGGAGGTGGAAGACGATCACAGGCAGGCCAGGGGATTGAGACCAGCCTGAGCAATACAGCAAGACTCTATCTCTACAAAAAAATTTAAAAATTAGCTAGGCATGGTGGTGAGCACCTGTAGACCTCGGTACTTGGAAAGCAGAGGTGTGAGGATTGGTTGGGCCCAGCAGTTGGAGACTGCAGTGGGCACTGATCACAGGACAGCTCTCCAGCCTGGGAAGCCCGCTGACACCTCATCTCTGGGGGAAAAAAAAAAAAAAAAAAAAAAAAGAGGAAGAAAAGAAAACCAAAACCCAGGATTCTCTAAGATGGTTTAAGTTTCACTTCACTAAGGAGCATTTAGAAAAATTTCTACATTTTGCTAAAAATGAGTTCTAGGCTTCCTTTTCCACAGTACCTAATCTCTCCACAATGCAGGATTCGTATCCTAAGCAACTGATTCTCTAAAACCTATATATGAAAATTCCCATATTTTTAAAGAGAAGTAAATAAGTAGAATTAGACTTGAGCATGATCTAGAAACTTGTTCTTAGGATTCTGAAAGCTTGTTTCATAGATGCCTCTGAGTTTTAGTTTATTTCAAAAAGAAATTACTATTGTCAAACATCCCCAAATTTTAACTTTATGAGTGTGAATATTTCAGAGTGTACCAGCAACCTTATCACTGATGAAATCTTTATTAGCTATGGAATAAAATCCTTGATGAAAACCAGTTGCCCAGAAATTGCTAGATATATATATCTACTAAAATTATAATCAGATTTTTTTGGTATCTCTTTTACAACTGTATACATATACTAAAGTATTACGAGGCACTAACAAAACTTGTAGAAATTAAAAGTAGAAACTAGATTAGTGGTCACCAATAATTGAAAGTCTCAAAGATAAAATTTGCCCATTCCATTTCATCCGATCTAGATCCTGTTTATCAAGACTCTTGCTTCTTTTTGTTATATTTTGTTATATTTCAGCATTTAATAAATCATCAGTTTCACCATAGTCTTGAAAATTAGGACAATAGAAGGGTTTGTTCCTAGTCAGATGAGCAAATGAATTTAAGAAAAGGTAACTCATTTTAGTATCTTTTTTTGTGTAATTTGGGGTTTTGTGGCCATTCATATCCTTCCCTTCCTAACAGTTGCTATTTATTATTGTCTAATTTTTACTGAGTCCTATCATATTAATTAACTAAAGTAACTGTGAAGAATAATTTACCTTTCTCAAGTGTCTACATGGCCAAAAATTTCTCAAGGGTCTACATAGATGAAATGAACCATTCATTTTTTACCTTCTTCACACTAAAGTTACTTATTGTGATTGGTTTAAGAGTGGAAATTTGGTTTCATTCTCTGGTTAAGGGGAATGAAATTATACAAGACATGCCATAACTTACACACTGCATTTGGATTGCATTGTTAGCATTTCTTAGATGACTTATCAGAATTTGAAAAGATGAATGTATTCTTTCATATTCCAGAGATCTTTGCACAATCCAGATACTACTACATAAGAACACTGTACTTACACCCTACACTCTGGCCCAGAATCACCTTTTATGAAGCCTACCAAACCTCATTTTAAATGCAAAATACTGCCTCTGGGATCGGTAGTCTCAGTCCAAATCTGTGTTTTGATATAAATTGAATCTGATAGTGGTAAAGATTGCAGTGGTTTGGGGGAAGTCTTAGCTTGTGAGGAAGGAGCTGAAGAGAAATGGAGGCATGATATGCCATGAAAATTTAATTCTCTGTGTACATGTGATTTTCAGTGGTACTTCAAGAAATAGATCTTTTCATAATTACATATAATTACATAAGTAACATTCAGGGTATGTGGTTACTCTTTATTGGGCATAAATGAGCTTTTAAATTTCTTGTTTAGGAAATCTGTGGAGATTGATGTATGGCAAATTATTCTTATCCGGTTTATCGGGACATCAAGTTCATCTTCACAACTTTTAACCTTCTTTTAGATTCCTTTACAAATAAGGTTTCAGAAGGTAGTCTCTGAACAGGTTTTATCCATTTCCCAAGCAGAGCTTATTTTCTCTGCATCAGCGAACTTGTCATGATAATCAACTTTTTTTGTCCCAACCATCAATCACTCTTGATTACAACTGGGTAGAAGTTCTGTTCTGTTGATCAGCTCATCAGTGCACATAATATTACACCTGGAGGCCAGTACAAATCATCCCCGAGGGGAAAAGCATTTTCCTTCAAGGCTTTGTCAATGGTTTTATCATTTACATTTAGGTCTCATTGAGTTGTCATGTCTATCTTTGACTCTACCTTCTCTCTCATATAAAATATTCTACCAAAATAACTCTCAGCGTTTGCTTGATTATTTGTGCTATAGGGTTATTATTCTGCTTTTGCCTATTTAATTCAAAAAAGGAAATTATAATCTATTGTCTTCTTATTATCATAGAAAGCTTTCTCCAGCTTCTAACGAAGATATTGTAGAAATTAAATGCATATGAATTATAATTCAATGAATATTCAGTAATTCTATAAAAAGCAGTTTAGCCTATGTATTATTAGAATGTTTGCAAGTCTAATTTTGTTTATTTTTAATGGTTTCTTAAGTTAGGTTTTTGTTTTATGGTTTGGCTTGGGCTAGGGAATATTTATCTTTAATTTTCATCTTATTTTAAGTAAAACTAGCTATATTCATGGTTTAAAAAGACACTGAGAAGTAAATATTTTTAAATCAATTGCTCAAAGTCAGCTCAATTGCTCTTATGCTGTGTCTGTACTATAGAAAAATATCTTATTTCTCCAAGCCAACCCATATTTCTTAAGACAGTAGCATTATCAGAAAAGTTACTTGAGCAATGATAAAATATTATCATGGTAGGACATTTATTGGTTTCATAAAATATTTAAAATAAATATATAATTTTTGAAAACATTTAATGTATTCTGTGTATTCCATAAAGAAACTATTTTTCTCTTTCTTGTATTTTGTTGTATTTTTATCACTTTATAAAATCTGAAACAATAATTTAGAGAATCATTTTAACATTTAGAATACAAAGCATAAAGAAAACAGGCTAGCATATTAAATTACAGAATAACATGAATTTAATTAGAAATCATGTCTTTCTATTAAAAGGCCTAATTACAGAAATTAAAATTTCTTTTATGGTTGGACTGTCTATAACAGTGATACATATCTGTTTTTGATTGAAATAGACCAACTAAGAGAGTTCTGTGTTTTTATTTTCTACCAGCATTTAGATATTATTGGTTCTTAATTTAATCTGTGTAACAAAACCAGGGCAAATAACATAAATTAATGAGAAAGTGATCTATGTAGAAATATATAAGGCACACAGGACTGAATAGGAAATCCATGTTTTGAAAAGCTGAGCTAAACACTAAAAGTGGCTCACTGATGTCTCTGTGGTCTTGAATCTTCTTGGGATAGGAGTTGATCGAGTTTGTCAAGGATTGCATTATTATTCTTACGCAGGTTTAAAAATCAATATGAGCTGGGCGTGTTGGCTTCTATAATCCCAGCATTTTGGGAGATCAAGGCAGGCGGATCACCTGAGGTCAGGAGTTTGAGACCAGACTGACCAACATGGAGAAACCCCATCTCTGCTAATACAAAAATTAGCTGGGCATGGTGGCACATGCCTGTAATCCCAGCTATTCAGGAGGCTGAAGCATGAGAATTACTTGAACCCGGGAGGCAGAGATTGAAATGAGCTGAGATCACACCATTGCACTCCAGCCTGGGCAACAGAAAAAGACTTCCTCTCAAAAACAAAAACAAAACATTAACTTGAATATTTTGTTGCACCCACTCTGTTTGTTCCATATTATCAGTCCGCAAACTGGGCCTTCTCCTGAAGAGCTAGTCTTAACTAGTTCATCTCTTCTCAGACTAGAGAGACTAGGCAAATGGTTTGCCACAAGGAACTTGTCATCTTAGCCCACAGTATGATTTTTATACATGAAACAGAACTTTTAAACTTTAAGTATGATTTTTATACATGAAACAGAACTTTTAAACTTTAGCCACAGTGTATGACCTAATGCTTGACTTTGAATAAGCCCAACGTAAGTGGCAAAGTTTGTTTATTTATAAAACACTCAGATTGACTGCAAAATGTATTTACGTATTTACCTGTAGACAGTTTGATATGAAATGATAAATCTTTAGTTTAAATAAATAACTTAAAGAAGGGTTTCCCTTCCCCCACTCCATGCCCCCAACCACAGTTTTTCCCCTCTGGAGATATGGAAATATCCAGTTCATGTTGCAATTCTATTAGCACATTACATGTTGGCAGAACATTTGATGCAGATTTAGGAAGTAT
This sequence comes from Sapajus apella, assembly GCF_009761245.1. Classification (NCBI taxonomy): domain Eukaryota; kingdom Metazoa; phylum Chordata; class Mammalia; order Primates; family Cebidae; genus Sapajus; species Sapajus apella. The sequence continues at coordinate 41,778,157 of NW_022436944.1, read as the reverse complement.
CACAGTGGTGGTGGGATCCAGTTTCTAAAATTTTGACCGTGCTGTCTCCTCGAACTTGAAAAAAGTTGCCAATATTTAAAATAAAAAATGCCAAGGATTGAAATCTCAGTGGAAGCAGAGACTCCACCAAAGCTATTTCATGTACAGAACCAAGTTTCTTTTGTTTTTAAACAATCTCCTAGTTCACTAAAGAGCGTAAAAGAGTGAAAGTTAACATGTCACACAATCCATCCTGTCTCACGAAGAGAGATACATTCTCTCAAAAAGGGTTCCCAATTCTGCTTCACAGAAGAAATGTTTCTGTATCTGGAAATGGAGGAAGGGAGTAAGTTATCAATATAGACCTCCAGATGACCCCCATATTGGTATCTACATCCGATTTTCTCCCTCAACTCCATAATCAAATATTTGCCTGCACCCTCAATATCTGCACTTGGTTACCTAATGGATTCCTCATACCTAATAGCTCCAAAACTAAAGGCCATAGCTCAGTCCTCCAAAGCCAGACAATATTCCTCTTATAATGGCAACTCCAACCCTCTGGTTCCTCTGGCTAAACATATTGGAGTCGTTCTAACTCTTATTTCACATGCTAGATTCAATCCTACACAATGTTAGATATACCTCTGAAATATATCTGGAATCTGACTGCTTCTCACCACCTTCATACCACCCCTCTGGTCCAAGCCACCACTGTCTCTCATCTGTATTATAGTAAAATTCTTCGTAATCATTCTCCCTGCTTCTACTCCTTGTGCTCATCATTTTAAAAATATAAACCAAGATCAGGTGCCTTTTCTGTCGAAAATCTTCTAATGGTGCTGCATTTCATTTAGATTAAAAGGCAGAATCCTTAGATTTCAGAGGCCATACAGTTTTATGAAACATGGCCTCTGGAAACCTTTTGTGCTTCACCTTCTCCCCCTGCCCGCCTCACTCACTTCCCTTCAGCCTCACTGGCCTCCTGACCAGGTCCAAGACTATGTAAGGCACTGATCTTGGGTGTGATATCTAAGAGGGTGCTATAAAAACTCAGTAATCTAGACAAATAATATTTTAATTAAATATTTAAAAGATAAGATTAGGAAACTGTGGCCTGTGAGATAGCTGCCTGTTTTTGTAAAGAAAATTTTATTATAATCAGGTGAGTAAGACAGGGTTGTAGTGCTAGCACAGGATCAGAGCCTGTCTTTTTTAAAAAAATGTTGGGCTGGGCGCTGTGGCTCATGCCTGTATTCCCAGCACTTTGGGAGGCCGAGGCAAGTGAATCACCTGAGGTCAGGAGTTTGAGACCAGCCTGGCCAACATGGTGAAACCCAGTCTCTACTAAAAATACAAAAAATAGCTGGGTGTGGTGGCAGGTGCCTGAATCCCAGCTACTCGAGAGGCTGAGGCAGGAGAATCACTTGGACCCGGGAGGCAGAGTTTGCAGTGAGTCGAGATCACACCACTGCATTCCAGCCTGGGTAAGACAGTGAGACATCTTCTCAAAAAAAAAAAAAAAAAAAAAAGTTGATTTTTTTAAACTATAGCATTAAAATGTTATTCATCCTGATTATTTAGTTTTTTAGTATCCCTGAAATTTTGCTTCTTAGACAAGTGCTACATTAACCTCAGTGTAGTCATGACTCTGTCCTGGAGTGCACCGGGCTCACTCTTTCCTCCAGGCCTTTGCACTGACTCTGCTCTCTACCTGGAACACCCCTTCCTCCTGTTTCTGCCTGCTTTGCTTCTTCAAGCTCTACTGAAGTATCATCATCTCTTGATGCTTATACTGGTCACTGTATTTAAGATTTTAACCCCTATCATCCCTACTTTCCTTAGCTGATGGATTTTCTCCTAAGCACCGATCACCTTTTAATATTCTATATAATTTAATTATTTATTATGTATATTGCCCAGCTCCAATTAGAAGGTAAGCTCTATCAGGGCAAAGATTTTTGCCCATTTTGTTCACTGTTCTATTCCAGTATTAGAGCATTGCTTGGTATATAGTGCTTAATAAATACTAATTAAATGCATAAATTAATGACCAAATAAATATCATAATGCTTGCCAGTTATATACATGCAAGCCTTCTTTTATTTAAGCTCTAAAATATTTCTGCCCTCTCCAAGTTGGGCTTCTTCCTCTTTCCAACTCAAACCATAAAAGTCTACACCCCATGACAATAAATGGAGACATTCTCAGGAGAAATAGGAGAAGATATCTTTGCCCCAATTCAAACTTGGTGAGGGAACATGGTCTTCCTCCTGTGGGCTTACTCCATTTCCTGACATCATAATATTTTGTCTGGTCATGGACATTAGATAGTTTTATAGTGGAGCCAGGCTTTTCTTGCTTTCTTAGCACTAAACATATTGCTAGGGTCCTCCATTACCTACTTCATCAACAAATAAGATGAATACCTGATAAGATCAATGCCCAATTGTCAGCTAGGAAAATAGTAAAATGAAAGAGAAGTGTACTTTTTTCCCAAATAAGTTGTTACTGTTTAATCATTAAGAAATGTTTGGATTATCAAAGTCTTTGGCAGTGCCTAACCTTGTAGAATATAGGTGAATAGTTGTTAAAGATAATAGATCCAGCTCTGCATTCTTGTTATGATTGTGGGGAATCCAGAATATTTTCCTCATCCCAGTTGAAGACCCACTTTCTCTACCACAGACTCATGCAGATTAGTAATGTAGACAGTTGTGTATTTAAGAAAACTGGGAGGCTGGGCGCGGTGGCTCAAGCCTGTAATCCCAGCACTTTGGGAGGCCGAGGCGGGTGGATCACGAGGTCAAGAGATCGAGACCATCCTGGTCAACATGGTGAAACCCCGTCTCTACTAAAAATACAAAAAATTAGCTGGGCATGGTGGCGTGTGCCTGTAATCCCAGCGACTCAGGAGGCTGAGGCAGGAGAATTGCCTGAACCCGGGAGGCGGAGGTTGCGGTGAGCCGAGATCGCGCCATTGCACTCCAGCCTGGGTAACAAGAGTGAAACTCCGTCTCAAAAAAAAAAAAAAAAAAAAAAAAAAAAAGAAAACTGGGAGTGACTAGTGATGGGATCCGAGGGAAGCAAGACCTAGAAATAAGTATGGTTAGACAAATCTTTTTGTTTTTCCCTTTGTGCAGGTTGGCTCATGTGTAGGCTGGCTCAGTGGGCACATGTGAAAGTGGCTAATTAGATCTGTGTCATGGTTTAAGAGAGCTTCTAGACTAATATTCATAGTTAAATTATGTAGAAAAATTCATCTGCTGTACACAAAGAGCGGTGCTGAAAAAATGAAAAAAAAAAATCCCTAAGTAGGTGTATCTCCCTATTTCTAATCCTTTACTCATGGGAGCAATTTTCTCTTATTCTGATAATTCTTCAGATGTGTTTGAAGTTACACAATTATCATTCTCTATGCCTAACAAAACAGGAGCCAATAGAGATGTACATTTTTCTATTGCCTTAACTCTAGCAATTACTATGTGATGAGATCTTTGTAGATATTGCTCAAAGCCTAGGTTTCTTCAGTAAGCAACTTCCTAGTAACCAGGACTGAGTATTTTCTAAGATTTCATTCAACTAAAAAGAGGAGGATCAAAGGTATTGAAAGATTCAGTGAATTCTTCATGTATTAGGTATGCTAGAAGGTCACTGTCAGCTGGCAGTTAGATGAATAAAAGGGGGGGAAAGGCTTTATCAACTTTAATTGATCATTCATACCTAGAATAACATGATTCTTTAGAAGTAAGATCAATGGTAGGTGCTGACATTGCTACTTCCCTGGCATCACAAAGAATTCTAGGCAAATTGTTATATTGTTGCAATGTTCTTTAGATGATTTACACTACACTTAGTACAGTCCTAAATGCTAAGAAGATATTATATTCCTGTTGCTGTGTTCTTTAGGCGATTTAGACTACAGTTAGTGCAGTCCTAAATACTAAGAGAACATTATCTGAAACTTATTACAGTGTTTCTTGTGATCTCAATTTTACTTATGTAGAAAAGAGAGTTGAGACAGATTTTAAACACCTGGACGACTTTCTTTCCATAGACCTCCAATAACCCCTGTAAGGACAATTGCTCAAATGAAAACAAACACAAGTGGCAGCTAAATATTTCTTCCTCCACAATACCAGAGGACATCAGAGTGTCTTTCATGAACTGTTGCTTCAAAAGCCATCCATCACTAGCAACAGTTTTCCCATAGATTAAGGACTGGATTTGCATTCTAAATGATTTCTTCCAACAGCTGCTGTCAGATAACTTGGCTGTAAGTTAAGAGTTTGCATTTGATCAGCTGCCAGTGAAGATCATAAAATTCAGCTTGGCAACAGAATTTAGGAAAAGAGGTCTCCTCAGCCCAGCTGTGCTTACCAGAGTTAGCAGCATGCGTGAAAGCACTACTCCAGCTCTCTGCTTTTCCGGTCAGCTTGGGAGTGATTTGCCACTGATTGAAGTTCAGTCTAGTTCCAATTTTTTTGTGTGTGAAGAACTGAACCACCTTTTTGTTCACTATTTGGGGTGTGTGTGTGGTGGCGATTATATTAAGTCAGCTACAGTAGACATCTTAGAGTGTTGATGGAACAATCTGTTCAAATCTGTGGGTTATCATTTGGTAAATTATAGCGATGAATGTTTCAGTTTCACACCTAGTCTACACTGCAAGTTCAGATGATAAAGGAGTTCTTTTCCAGGTTACTATTTGTTCCAGCTTTATGAAATGGAAAGACTAAAGAACTTGGATTAGGTCATTTCTAGTCTTAACACTTATTTGATGAGTGACTTTGAGTAAGTTAATTTTTTTAACTTCTGTGAGTCTCAATCTCTTGTATAATGAAGATGATCGTACTACCGTATAAGCTGGCTCTCAAGACTAAAGAAGGGTATCGTAAGCAAAGCAGCAGAGTCACAGTAAGTATTCAGTGTTAATTTACTTTCCTCTTCATATTTGACACTGGCATCAAAATAGGAAAATTGTTCATAGTTACTATCTTTCTAAATCACAAATTAGGTGACTGTGGCAGAGATTGCTAGATGTCTGATACTTCTGTCTTGAATAATATAATTGAATGTTAATTGGGCTCTGGCAATATATTCTATCCTTTTGGTTAATTTAACTCTTCTTTACAGTAGAGATTTGAGCATGCAAATCCATTAAGTAATCTTTTAAAAATATAGATAGATGATATAAATTAATTCTGGGAGCAATTTACAATTCTATTTTGTAACTGATGGATTGATTTTGGGTTTTCTCTCTCTTCCTTTCTAATCCTAAGCCACAACATCTTGGATAATAAATTCAGGCTTGATGTAACATTTTTCAAAAATGGTATTGATTGAATTGCTGTTCAGTTATCTAACAGTTGGCATTTTGAGTCAAATAGATGGATAACAAATGCACAGCTATAGTTATACATTAAACTTATATGCCATCGACAGTCACCAAAGGTTTTAGTTCTATAGGATTAATGGAACATTGCTAGAGTTCAAATACTGAGTGCACCAAAAGATACTCAGAGAGAATTGACCTTTATTTTCAAATAAGAAAGTTAGCCTGGGCAAAAAAACTAAAAAATAATAAAAAGGCATTTTCTAAATGTTAAGCAATCACTTATTACTTGTGGTTTTCTACATGGGGAAAACTTTCTTGTGTCAGCAGTTCGTTCGACAGGCCAATGATGAAGTGACTTCCTCTGCTCATGTTAAATGGTGAAGTGCTTATTTCCCAGTCCATTGGGATGATTTAGAGCTGCAGCCTACAGGGCGAGGGCCACCTGCTCTTTCACTCACTGGTGATTTGGTAGTACATCAGTAATTTCAGGGACCTGTGATGGCTCGTGGCCTTGTTTGTCACTGTAGCTTTATGCATAACTTGTCAATTTACGGCAGTGATTATATATCCATCTTCACGGAATACATACCCAGGATTTGAATTACAAGATATTTAACTCTCAGACTTCTGGATCTGTGTGAAGCAGTTGCACAACTCTCTAAAATCAGAGGCAAGTGATATTTTGGAGTGCCAGATGATGAATTTTAGAGGCTATTTGTCTTTGTAAAATCCTTTGATTTACTACCTTAAGTGTGTTTTTTAAATACAACAGTACCTAGAATAGAATTTGGCCATCATAGGCATTTAGGAAGTGCTGAATGAACTCATTTAGGAAGTGCTGAATGAACTCAAGATATGCTAAAATGAATCGGTGAGAGATAAACAGAAATATGATATGTAACCCTGGAAGTTACTAGATCTGGGGTTTTTTTGGGGAAATATTACTCAGCATATTATATTATGGACAACTGAAATACATACACTTTTGTGCAAATGCGGCCTGCATTTAGTTCAATTATAGGGTACAGATGGTTTTCTTTTTAATTATTTTTTACAAAGCTTTGAAAATTTACATTGGAGACAACCAGAAGAAAACCCAAATGTTCCATTATTAAAGAGTATCTTGAAATCTAATTATCAGAAATCTATATTCAGCTAAATGTGATATTGAATAAACCAAATGTTTGCAATTTATATAATTCATCACTCAGTATTTTCCTGCCCATATTCATCTTTTCAGGTACCTTTTCTCCCCCACTATCGATATATTACAATGGGCTTATAAAATTGCTATTTTGTTGAACAAATAATAAGGGTTTATTATATAACAATGCAGAAATCTAAAGGTAAGATGGTTCCAGGGTTATTTTACCAGCTCATGATCTCAGCAAGGACCAAAATTCATTCTTGTCATCCTTTTGTTCTTCCTCCCCAAATTCTAAACCTTCCCTCATGGGTGAAAGATGGTTGCAGCAGTCCTTGATATCACAGGCAGACCTAACCACATCCAAAGGAAGAGGTGCATTATCTCCCATGACTGGCTCTCTCTCTCTCTCTCTCTCTCTCTCTCTCTCTCTCTCTCTGTCTCTCTGTCTCTCTTTCAACTTTGTTTTTAGAGCAGTTTGAGGCTCGCAGTAATATTAAGCAGAAGATACAGAGATTTCTCATTTACCTTCTGCCCCCAAATCTATGTAGCCTTCCCCATTACCAATATTCCCCACTAGAATGGTACATTTGTTTCAACTGATGTACCTACAAGGCCACATCATTATTATCAAAGTCTGCAATTAACTTTAGGGGTCATGATTGGTGTTGCATATTCTCTGGGTCTGAACAGATTTATAATAATATTTGTTACAGTATTATACAGAATAGCTTCACTGCCTTTGACATTCTCTGTGTTCCATCTATTTATCCTTTCTTCCAAGTAACCCTTGGCAGCCTGTAATCTTTTTACTGTCTTCATAGTTTTGTCTTTTCCAGAATGTCATGAAGTTGGACTCAAAGAGTATGTAGCTTTCTCAGATTGGCTTCTTCCACTTAGTAATACGCATCTAAGATTCTTCTATGACTTTTAAGGGCTTGACAGCTCATTACTTTTTAGCATTGAATAATTTTCCATTATGTGGATGTAACAGTTTGCTTCTCTAGTCAAATACTGAAGGACAACTCGGTTGTTTCTAATTTTTGGCAATTGTGAATAAAGCTGCTATAAATTTCTATATGAAAGTTTTTTTCTTCCTTGGAGATAAGTTTGTATCTCCTTTGAGTTAAATACCAGAGAACATGATTGTTGCCTTGTATGGTAAGAGTGTGTTTAGTTTTGTAAGCAATTGCCAAACTGTTTTCCAATGTGGCTGTTACATTTTTCATTTCTACCAACAATGAATGAGAGTTTCTGTTTCTTCACATCCTTGCCAGCATTTCATGTTGCTAGTGTTCTGAATTTTGACCATTCTGATAGGTGCACAATAATAGCTCTTTAATTTGCCTTTTTTAAAAAAAGCGTTAAATGGCAATGTAGAAATTCCCTAAAAGTATTATAATCTGTACCAAGATTGCTCTAGGTATCATAATATTAACAGCTTCCTGGGTAATGATATCTATAACTATTATGTATTATGAGCTTAATGTTTTAAAATTCACTGTTTTCTTTAATCCTTGTGGTTGTCAAGTGTGGGTCTCGGGTCAACTTTTTTTTCTTTTGGTTTGTTTTTTCGCCACTACAGCCCTAAGATTTAACACAGTGTTTAAACATGGGATGGATTCTAACAACATCTGATCTAAGAATGAGTGCGCAAATCAACATGGATTGTTTTTTCTGCTGTTCTCTTGGTCTTCTAACACCCTAGGACATGGTTCCCTTTGTGCTTGTCTCAGAGGCGGTGCTCAGTCATCTTCTTCCTTCTTCTTTTGGTTTAGATAGACATAGAGCACTGATGGGCACTGTTAGATTGCACATCCTTTAGTCTCTGGAGTGAAGACTTCAAAACTTTCTAGTTCCTTAGAATGACACTTCTACGAAACAAATTTGTTTTAATCATGCTGAAGGTCTCTTCTAATATAATGCTTGTAAGTTATTGTGAAAACACCCTCAGTATGTTTCTTCCCACCTTCCTGAGACTACTAGTATTTTCTCCTCCCAGTAGCTTAATCCAAAGCTGATTGGAAGCAAGTAGTTAAGGTTTCCCAAAGGGCATGAATTCGGGAGTTGGGTAGAGAAAAATTATTCCTTCCACAAAAAGCTTGTAATGTGATACAGTAAGTAAATCAAAGACCCAGGATGGAGACTCCATTTCTTCTCCCTAAAATGTAGTCTTTGCTCAAGGCACCAAAACTGGGCTTCTCTAATCTGATCCTCACAAAGCACCACAACTCTTCCATGTAGCAATTCAGGAATCCAGGACCTTCCATCTCGTGTTTTAATATCTTTAATGGGGAGCTTCCAAGATTGTTGTGTTTGTCTGCATCAAGCAAGCAGAAAGGAAAGAGCTAGGAAAAGGACACTTAGGAATTTTAGTGCATCAGGGCTGGGCATGTTGCAGATCCTGTTCACTGGCACTTATTGTCTATCGCTCGGTCATGTAGCCACTGAACTGTAGGAGAAGTGTAGTCTGGCTTTGTGTCAAGGAAAAAGAAATGAGTTTATTTGATATGCCCCTGATATTGTGCCCCATGACTGGTTAGAATATTCTACCCCCTTTTTTTTTCTATTTACTTTCTGGTGTGAAAGAAGGTAGGAATTGTACTCTATCAGAAAAGTACTTCTATTTTATCTTCTCTCCTTTTTCTGGTTCTATTTTTCATTCTGAAGAATATCTGTATTTAAGACAGAAATATCTGAGAAATTTTTCATGGTGCAATGAATTTTGGAGACAGGGAGACCTGGTTTCAAATCCTGCCTCTGTCGTTTACTACTTGTGAACCTTGGGAAGTTTCTTAAACATTGTGATCCTTAGTTTCCTCACTTTTGAAATGGACATAATAAAATCCAACTTGGAGGAAAAGTATGAATTTTATATAAAGTCATTTGAATAATACATAAAATATATTCTTTGGAAAACATTTGGAAGCCATTATTAGGATATCTTTATGCTCTTTAGTGCTCACCTAACACGAAAAGGATTTGTATTAGTTATGTTAACACACAGCTGCAATCACAGATATGCCCTAAACTGGAGGGGCTTAGAAGAAATAGTTTATTTTTCTTTTACATAGTTTTTCTGCAGTGAGCATTCTGGTTGTCAGGCAGTTCTGCTCTGTGAGGTTTTGGTGATTTAGCAAGTCATGGCCATTACAGACATTAGGGATATTGAAGACCAGAGGAAAGCTAATCTTAAAATACTAATCTGTGGAGGAAAGCCTAAAGTTAATGATATTTCTATGGATAATGAACATTTGACTCCTCTATAGTCTTTAACAAATTACTTTAAAGATAACCAATAAATCATTCTATTCAGTAATTTGATGATAACCTTACTATTAATATTTTAAGGATAGAAAAAAATTCATACTGGAGGTGAAATGAATTATGTTTGGTATATAAAGTTAGTGGCCTAGTTGAGAGCTGTACCTTCATGTTTATAGCTTGTTTCTAAGTACACGAAGGTATAGCACTTCTCCCTAAGAATGGTAACCATTGTGAGGATGTAAACCAAGAAATCTTGGTCAAATGGAGAAATGTTGAAGACGGTGGTTGATGTAACAGTATGAACAGTGTGATTCATTTTTTTGTACAATAATATGTAATTATCATTTAACAAATAAATATTGAGCACCTACTATGTGTCTACTGATAGAAAAAAATCTCTGAAAGAATTAACACTGGATAACTAGTTTATAAGTTATTTTATATTATACCTTTTTCTTATTTGCACTTTTAAGATTTTCTACATCATGGCTTTTTTTAAAGCGTGAAAGTATTTAACATAACTCATTAATGTTATTAACGATATTACCTCATCTTTGTGCTTTTCTAAATGACAGAATAAAATGCAGGTCTGTTTCCAGATACTCATTTATAATATGGAAATACATATTAGTAGTACTAAATAAGATAATAGTACTCAGTTCAGAACAATCGTGTCAGATGGTTGAAGTTTGCTTCTGGAAGCCAATCCAATTAGCTAATTCATGACCAAGCATTAAGATCCTTTATTTCCTTTCCAAAATCTATTGTCTTCAAAATCTATTGTTCCAGTGAATAGATTAGCATTAAATTGTCCTGTCTTGTGTGACAGTTACCAATAATATACATGTTGCAAAATCTAATGGACACTTCCACGCCCTCCTATCTGTTAACAGCAGCAGCAGTCAGTAGTGACAGGCATTCCCTTCCAGATGCTCTTATCACTCTTGCTTCCATGATACTAGATTTTTTGAGTTTTAGCCTGTCTCCATGGCTGCATGTTCTACATCTCCTTTTCTCGCACCACTTTTGCAATTTTTTATACACACACGCGCACACACACACACCTATAGAGAGAGCTATGTCACAGGGCAGGAACATTTGCTGCATATATAAATACTTAATTAAACAAATATATAAACAAATTTAGTCTTCAATGCAGAAGAGTGACACTTGAACTAATAATTCAATTTTTAGGAACTGGGAGAGCCATGAGAAGAGGAACCTGTGAATCCCTTCTGCTTAGAAATTTGCAGGACCAGCCCTGCAAATGTGAAAACACAACTATAGACCAACAAGTTTAAGGAGTAGGGGCTCTACAATTCCTAAAACTAAATTTTGGAATAATTTTATAAACTTCATGCTTGATTTCTCTTAGTTTCCATGCAGCTTGAATCATTGAATCATCCTTGAAGTTCTTTTGTTGTTTTAACACATTAAATTAGCTAATTACAGCTGAATATGTAGTGGAAAATAGCATCTGTTTACAGTGTAATAATATAAAAATTACTTACCAGTAACAGAATAAGGAGCAATTTGCAAAAGCTAATCATATTTGTGCACTTGTCTGCAAAAAGTAAATTGTTAATATATGCCCAAGGGGGAAAAATAATCACTTGCTGGTTTAGAAAGTGAAAGCAGTGATATTAACAAACATCACTTAGACAACTGCTGTATTTAAGACTGGAATGTCTCAACTTGTCATAAAACATAGACGTTTATTAATTTTTTTACTAGCTTTGACAATAGTAAATAAAACAATTTGGAGACTAATATATCATAGAAAACCAAACGGTCTATCATTTTTTTAAATATCTACAGTCAAAATTTTAATAATTCTTACTTAGAGAAAACTTTTTTCTTATTCAGTGCTAATAGCAAATGCCATTGGGAAAAAAAAAAACACACAAATCCCAAATTCAGTCTCCATTTGGCATTTTTTCCTCAAATCATAGAATTTGAGGAAAATTTTCAGTTTCTAAATTGACCTCTTAAAGGAGGTCAATTTAGAAACTGAAAATTAATATCTGAAAATATTGAAAACAATATAGAGTAGAATCTTAGAAATCTCACTGAGTTGCAGCTTTTTGTTTGTTTCTCCACATTTAGAAGCCGGGGGTGCTTACATTTTATAATTATTGAGACTTTTAAATGATATATTTATAAAATTTTTAAAAATACGTGATTTATTGAATGGACCATTTTTTTTCGGTGGTTGTACTAGACAGCAATGAATGGCACATTCAAAAGTAAGATCAGGCAGTGGTAGTGGTAGTGGGATGGTTTTCCCTCTATATTTATCAGGGAGTAAAAGAATTCTTTATGGGGTTAATCTTTGAATTCCCTTTCTCTAGATGCCAGGGTGAAACCTATTCAAAAGGAGTCTTAGTTCAGATATGTTAATAACATTCATTAAGACACAGCTCTCTTTTATATCTAGTCAGCCTTGATTAATACCCCCATCCTGCCTTCCTGCTTTTGACCTCCCCTTTATAAGGCTTCCGTAAATGTTAATTCCATCCACTACAATTTTAACTCTGGGAGAATAACCTTACTGCCAGGTTTGGAGGACACCTTATTGCAGCCTTCTATAGTTGGACTTTACCAATCCCCATTTTGCTGTTCTAGTGACAGGACTTTCACCCTTATGAATTTAGCCTCTAGAGATCAAATTCTGAGAGATGATTTTCTAAAAACAGAAAGAAATATGTTAACTTTCTAGTTAACTTACTTTAGTGTGAGGATGAAAAGGAAATGATTCATTCTTTGTCTGGAACTTTAAGATCTTAAGCACTTTAAGAAAAGACTTAAAGGCTTTTTTAAAGCTAAGTGATGATACATACTTTAGTCCAATGAAGAATTTGGAAATATATTGTCCCATAAATGGTCAGTTGGAGTCTTAGTTCACTCATTTAAATGTTGCAGGTGATAAAGGATTGTGTTTCAGTGGTTAAACAGGAAACTACCTTTTATTTGTCTTTCAAATGACATTTCCCAGTGGCTTCAGTTACCATCTGTTGCTGATTAATTTCCCAATTTAGCTACAGCCTAGAATTCATCTCTAATCTCCAGGAGGCATAGCTACAGAGCCCACATTTTACTTGGGTGTTTTTAAGGTTCGTTAAACTCAACATATCCTAACCCAACTCCTGTTCTTCCTCCACACCTTGGGACGTCTTTGAATATCAACCATTCTAGGAAATGAAACCTCCAACCTTGCATTTGCAAGAGGGAGAAACCTGCCAGGGATCTTTGAGACCACCCCTCAAAATTCACCATCAATTCTGAAAATTTTTAATTTACATACTAGCCAAATGATTACACTAATTTCTCTGTTTTCACTGTCATATTAAATTCTTAGATGTGACCATCTCTTACTTGTGCCACTATAATGATATTTTTATTTTCCACTCCTTCCCCAGTTTTGCCCTCCTCTTTTCATCTAGACTCCGTGCCCATGCCAGAGCGATGTCATACAAATGCAAACATGTTTTCTTTTTAAAAATACATTTACACAGCCTTCCATATGAACAGAATAAAGAAAATAATCTTTAAATGAACCTACAAACTTTGTGCAAGAGCTGACTTCTGCCCCCATCTTCTGCTTTATATTCCCAAGGGTACTTCTTAATGTCTGAAAGCTTCACATTTGGGGATTAAAAAAAAAACATTGCATAGTCTTTTATATTTTGTGTAGCATATCAGCATAAGTTTATTGCAGTAGGTACTGAAAAATTGAAGATCTTCAGATAGAATGATGCTCTCAATATTATTTAACCCATTTATGGGCCTGTGATAGACTCGGTGGAATTATATGAGTTAATTGTTCCAGAAATCAATAATAATTCCTATGCGTTATTTAGTCTTATGTCCTCTGCAGGATAAGCCACTATAACGTCACATAATAAGGTTATAATAAGGCTTTTTATCATTGTTCACTCTCTTTTGGGTTGAGAAAAGGAGCTGTAATTGTGGTTTCTGGAGTTAGTCAGACTTCTGCATGAGTTATCTTCTGTTCGTACTCTGTGGTTAAGCTGCCCTAGCTCTTAGATTCTCAAACCACCCATCTAGAAAATTCCCATGATAGTTGCAATTCCCTCAGAGGCTTTTAAAAGGAATAAGTGAGAATATTCATATCACTTATTCATTTACTTATTCCACGTGAAATATTCATATCAAGCCTTCAGCTCACTACCTGACACGTTGGAGGGTTCCATAAATGCCTCACACAAACATCCACTTTGTGACAGAATAGCAGCATCTCCTTAACAAATGTATGACACACTGAACTCTTCCTCCAAGAATAACCCTGGGAAAAATTCCTCTGACCAAAATTCTACCAAGTACAACTAAATACTACTGGGGGATAGTGTGCAGTTAGCACCTAACTTAACACTAAACTCTTTGGATTAGAACTTTCTTGCTGACACAACTCACCTATACCTGACTGCATGGCCAGACAGAAAACATAAACGAAAGTTTTTTCTTAATGCAATAGGAAAAATTTTGGCACAAAAAGAAATTAGGTATGTGTACATGTCCAGATAATTCAGGCTTCCAAAGTCATTGTCACTGTCTCTTCCCAGCTTACCCTCCTTCCCTCCCTCCAAGAGTTATCTTGTCCCCAAATCACTTCTGTTTGCACTTTTGGTTGTACAAAAGTTAAAGCAAAAGCAGTGCTTTCTATGGGCCTACCAAATGTTTTTCTAAGTCTGGAAGAAAAGCATTATTTAAGAAGTTGGATGATTTCCCCAGTTTTGCATATAAAATGTCCCACTTCAGATCGTTTTGGTCCTTTTGGTCACAGAGGTGTCCTGAAGTGGGGTCAGTTTGTCCATTTTTTCTTATTTAAAATATTTTTTTCCTTTTTTCCCCAAGACCATAATTTTCATAAAAGCACAGTTTATTCATAATTTTCATCCATTTCTAGAATTTCAGCCCAGGCACCAAATTGATTTATACAGAAGAACATTCATTTTCCTTTATTTTGGCCAAAAGTTGGTATTTATTCTCATTATAGGGCCCTCTTCTATCCTAAGACACCATATATACTTTGACATAATTTATCTCATTGAATTTGGGGAAGCTCTTGCCAATTATTCTAAGGGCTGGTGCCTTTTCCTTTTAATTTACTATGTATTCTTTATGTAACTGAAAGATTAACCCCTTTGCAAAGGAGTTACACATTTTTATGTGATATTTTTTCAAATTAATTTTACTTTCTTGTGATATTTTTTATAGAGAAGGTTTTGGGATTTTTTGTTTCATTAAAAGAAAGTATCTCACTCTGTTAACCAGGCTGGAGTACACTGGCTCACTGCAGCCTCAAATTCCTGGACCCAAGTGATCTTCCCACCTCAGCTCCCTGAGTAGCTGGGACTGCAGGCACATGTCACCATGCCCGGCTAACTTTGAAAACAAAAATTTAGTAGAACTGGGAGTTGTGCTTTGTTGCTCAGGCTGGGCTCAAAATCCTGCCTTCAAGTGATCTTCCCACTTTGGCCTCCCAAAGTGCTGGGATTACAAGTGTAAACCACTGTACTAGGCTAGAAGATTTATAAAGGTAACTCAATTTTTAGTCTAACTTGTTCACCACTCTATCTCTAACTCCAATAACTACAATGGCACCCAGTGCACTGTAACTGTTGAATAACTTCTTTGTGAATGAATGAACACCTAAAGGAATTGTATATGGGTAGACTCCACCAATAGAGTTCAGGTTTCTGAGGTTACCTGTAGTCTTGTTCTCCAGGCTTTCTCAATGTAACCAGAGTGCTTCAGAGAACTGTGAAGATGTTTAACACTGGCAAATCAACTGGCTCAACTGTAAGCCATTCTTTTGTGGACCCCGTGGAACTCACTAATAATTGAACATTTTAGAAATGATCTTTGAGACAAGTTCATAAAAGGAACAATCAGAACTATTCTCAGATTTATGAATTAGAGATTGTGAATTCTACAAAGTTATAGGGAGAAGCCCTCCTTTGACTTATGGAGGAATAGGAAATTTAGTATATTCCCCTAAGGCATTCTTCAGCAAACACAAAGTATATGCTATGTGACTATATAGGGAGGAAATGTGTTAGTGATGCCATGCTTAATTTCTCTGTATTGGTTTTAAAGCACAACTATTTCATTTTAGAAGTTTAAAAATGGTGTTAACAAAGAACTAGCATTTCCCGAGTCCTGAAAATTTTTATGTACATATTTAAAGGAATTTTGTATTTTAGATAACCCTTAAAATGCAGAGTCATCACTGGAATTAGTCATTATATTTCTCAGATTTAAAAAGAACCTGCTAGTTATTCATTTAAATGTTTAAAAAGTGAACAATCTCCATATTATTCCTTTGCCACATCCCTTGAAAAGAGAGTTCCCATAAATAGCACAATTTGTGTTTGATGGTAAGCTTTATCCCGGAGAAAAAATAATAGTTTGTGTTTGTGCCAGATGCTTTCCAGCATTAAGTGCCATAAAAAATCCCCTGAAGTGTGTTCAACAGATAAGGCGAAGCGCCAAAGAATGGCAGAGAATTAGGTTAAACCCTGTTCACATACGAAATCCTTTGAGACACCATATGCGTATTTCCATTTTAAAATCAAAATGTGAAATTAATTCAACATGCATTTAATAGACAACTATTTAGAGATGTATGTTAGACCCTAGGGACAGGATGATGAGTAATATCAGGTCTTTCACTCTCTGTCAGGAGTAACAGGTATTTAACCCTTCTTGTGGCAATGACAGAAGTGCTATGATGCAGACATACCTAAGACTACATGGAGAAGGTGGCATCCCAACATCTATCAGGCATGTAGAGTTGCTCCAGGCAGAGGGAATTCTTTATACAAGGGCTTTAAAGTCATTCTTTTTGTGACATTTTCCTTATAAAAAAAAAAACCAAGGAGATCTATTGTTCATTTTTCTAGACTAGATATGGCTGTTCTTGCTAGAGAGCAGACACACACGGAAGTAGCGGAGGGGAGCATTTGCTGGAGGAGGAAATTAAGGATTTGTTATAGGAAACACTCATTTCATTCCAGGATATAAAACAAGTTTTTCTCTGCTGTTGATACAAACATCTATGACAAGTTGACCCTTGAACGTAATCAGAGTCAACATTTCTAATTCTTCCCCACCCTGTTCAAATGGTGTGTGTCACACATGGAGCCAAGTATTAAGCTGTGGACATTCTGAAGGCATTTTGTACACTGGCTGAGTAGCTGGACAACATGGTTCCTGTGATCTTTCTCAGTTCTGTACAAACTTGAAATGTTTGTGTTTCTATCACTAGAGCTAAAACTCACTTGAGATCTCTGATTTACAAAAAGCTCCAAAAAAGATTGAGCACGTTTAGTAGAATCTGTCTTCCTTTTATCTAGATTTACCTTCTGTGCTGGCTTCCAAAGCCCACTGCTATCCTCTGTTCCTCAATCGGGACTCTGCTGTTAGAAATCAAGGAGATAGGTGTCTGAATTCAAGGTAAACAAAAGCAATGGTTTGTTTCACAACAGGAACCAGGCAGTAAGTCTCAAATTAGCTTCTCTCACTCAGGTGCCTACTCTCTACTTTATCACGCATATTAGATACTTGAAAACATTAAATAATTAATGTTTAGGAATCATGAAATTTATCAATGACTTGAGAAGCTTTGAAAAGATAAGTGACCACATCTAGACTATTTTTTTTCACAACTATGTAAGTACTCAGTGACAAAGCACTTTCTTTGCTTCTAAAAGTTAGTTACCTAATGTATCTGAGAATTTGTCACATGCTTCTCTTCCTTTTCTTCATGTGTATTTAGAATTTTTTTTTCCCACTGAGCAGTGGTGGTATATGAAAATCACTGTAATCTCGTGGTATTATCTTTCCACCCTTTTTTTCTATTCCTGTAGCTGTTACTATTCATTTCTGTATTGAAGAGTACAGAAAAAAGGAATACATTTAAAGCAAAGCATCAATCACTTGAGCTCAAAAGAATACCCGTAATTGAATCATGTTTTTCACTTCATGAAACAATGCAAGTGAATATTCATTTTTATTCATAATGTAATCTTCTATTTACATGATAACTACCCAATAACAAGTTGAAATGAATTATTAAATATTCTATATAGGGCATGTAATTAAGAAATAAAAATATATCATGTTTTTTTATATCGCATAAATTGCATTCACCGCACTAAGGAAAATTTATAACAATGAACTAGTCTATCTTTACATTTCTTTTTCAAATGTTTTGTTAAATAGAGTAGTAGAGAAGACAATCTCTTGGCTTGCCAGCATGGTTTCTGTTTGCCTGTTGGCTAGGGATTTTTCTCAATAAAAAAGCCACAAATATACAAGGAGAAAAACTAGACATGGCTAACACTAACTCAGTTTAATGCAAATAAAACAATGGGTTAGATACTTCCTTGTTATAGTGAAGTTTTAAGAGTTTGATACAAGGGTTGATTTTTGCTTATTATTACTGTCATTATTTTTATTGAGAAGAAGGTTTCTCTAGCCCCTGCACACTGGACCATAACAAGTCATTCAATACAGAGATAAAAATAATGAGATCTGGAATTGTCCTGTGACAATAATTACATTAGAGAGAAAAGATTAAATCTGGAAAGAGAAAATCAAAAGGACTTGGAAAGCACTAATATGTGATGTTAGAATTATAAGGATGTTTCCAAGGTTAATTTGCTATTTAAGTTCGTCTTTCCTGGATAGAAGTTTTCCATATACACATATATCTGAGTACTTTTTGACATGATTTTAAGGAAAAAAATGATAATTTTTAGGGGGAATAATACACATTGTTCACTTAAAAATGTTCAGTTTTCAAATGATTATACATTCACCTTAAAAAGCCTTGACTTCGGCAAGAAGTACCAAAAGAAGTGGGCTGCTTTGGGAGGAAAATGCATTTATACTTAAGATGAATAGTTTTTAAACTTTAGAATTAACCAGATCACCTGCAGGGCTTGTAAAGTACCCATTACTGAGCCTCCCTCTCTTAGTTTCTGATTCAATATGTCCAGGATGGAGACTGAGAATTTTATTTCTAACAGTGTCCTAAGCCCATGCTATGATGCTAAGACTGTTGGTCTAGGGACCAGACTTTGAGAATAAATGATTTGCATGGATGTGAAATGAAGCTGAGAGTTGATAATCAAAAAGTTAAGATAGAGTAAGAATTTAGAAATCTTCTGCTGAACTGGTATATACAAAGTGATATTCCAATTATTCAAAAACTCATTCAGCAATTAGAATGCATACTGGATCTAAGATGGCCAAATAGGAACAGCTCCAGAGTGCAGTTCCCAGCAAGAACAACACAGAGGGTGAGAGCCCACTGCATTTCCAAACAAATTTTCACTGCCCACAGAACAGGAGATTCCTGGGCCAAAAAGCGCCACAAGTTTTCAGCACGGCTGGTGCCAGGTTGGTGCACAGAAACTCAAGCAAATCTGGGCGGCCGTTTCAACTGGTGCCTGGAACACCTGGGAGACAGAACCGCCAATTCAACTGAAGGGAAGGGAGCCAGGCAATCTGGCTCGGCAGGTACCACACCCACAAAACAAGCAATCTGAAACACTCTGGACTGAGAGTTTCACAGCAAACCAGCTGGACTCAGGACAGTCCAGCTCAGTGGGGGGAAAGGCGACCACACCTACCAAAGCAGTCTGCCACTACCAAGGCAGTTCACACAGGAGCCAGGCAGAGCCTTCAGCAGCTCAGCAACACCTCTGTTGGCAGACTGTGACTAGACTACTCCATGTGGGGCAGGGCATCTATGAGAAAAGGCAGCAGCACAACAGGAACTTATAAGTAAAGCTGACCTTCCTAGGATAGAGGACCTGGGAAAAGAGGCAGTTATGAGTTCCGCTGCAGCAGACTTAAAAGTACCTGCTCAGCAGCTCTGCACGGAACAATGGAGCTCCCAGCACAGCACTTGAGCTCCTATAAGGAACAGACTGACTCCTCAAGCAGCTCCCCGACCCCTGTATACCCAAAGAGACACCTCGTAAAGGAGAGCTCAGGCCAACATCTGGCAGGTACCTTTCTGGGGCGAAGATAACAGAAGAAGAAACCGGCAGCAACTCTTACTGTTCTGCAGCTTACACCTGTGGGTGATCCCCAGGTAAGCAAGGTCTCGAGTGGACCTTGAGCAGTCCCGAAGCAGAGGGGCCTGACTGTTAGTGGGAAAACTAAGAGACAGAAAGAAATAACTTCATCATCAACAAAAAGGACATCCACTCAGAGACCCCATCCAAAAGTCCAAAGACCAACTACAAAGACCACAGGTAGATAAAGCCACAAAGATGGGAAGAAACCAGCACAAAAATGATGAAAACACCAAAAACCAGAAATCTTCTTCTCCAAAGGATCACAACTTCTCATCAGCTAGGGATCAAAGAGGGATGGAGAATGAATCTAATGAATTGACAGAAACAGGCTTCAGAAGGTAGGTAATAACAAAGTTCTCAGAGCTAAAAGAACACGTGCTAACCCAAAGCAAAGAAACTAAAAACCTAGAAAAAAGGTTAGATGAGATGCTAACTAGAATAAACAGCTTAGAGAAGAATATAAATGACACAATGGAGCTGAAAAACACAGCACAAGAACTTTGTGAAACATACACAAGTTTCAATAGCTGAATCGACCAAGCAAAAGAAAGAATATCAGAGATTGAGGATCAAATCAATGAAATAAAACGAGAAGGCAAGAATGGAGAAAAAAGTGTGAAAAGAAATGAACAAAGCCTCCAAGAAATAAGAAATTATGTGAAAAGACCTAATCTATGTTTGATAGGTATACCTGAATGTGATGGAGAGAATGAATCCAAGGTAGAAAACACTCTTCATGATATATCCAGGAGAACTTCCCCAATCTAGCAAGCCAGGCCACCCTTAAAATCCAGGAAATACAGAGAACACCACCAAGATACTCCTCAAGAAGAGCAACCCCAAAGCACATAATTGTGAGATTCACCAAGGTTGAAATGAAGGAAAAAATGCTAAGGGCAGCCAGAGAGAAAGGTCAGGCCACCCACAAAGGGAAGCCCATCAGACTCAGAGCGGATCTCTCCCCAGAAACCCTACAAGCCAGAAGAGAGTGGGGACCAATATTCAACATCCTTAAAGAAAAGAACTTTCAACCTAGAATTTCATATCCAGCCAAACTAAGCTTCATAAGTGAGGGAGAAACAAAATCCTTTAAGGACAAGCAATTGCTGAGAGATTGCATCACCACCAGGCCTGCCTTATAAGAGCTCCCAAAAGAAGCACTAAATAAGGAAAGGAACAACCAGTACCAGCCACTCCAAAAACGTACCAAATGGTAAAGACCATCAACACAATGAAAAAATTCATCAGCCAATGGGTAAACCATCCAGCTAGCATCAAAATGGCAGGATCAAATTCACACTTAACAATATTAACCTTAAGTATAAATGGGCTAAATGCCCCAATCAAAAGACACAGACTGGCAAATTGGATAAAAAGTCAAGACCCATTGGTGTGTTGTATTCAGGAAACCCATCTCACATGCAAGGACACAAATAGGCTCAAAATAAAGGGATGGAGGAAGATTTATCAAGCAAATGGAGAGCAAAAAAAAAGCAGAAGTTGCAATCCTAGTCTCTAATAAAATGGACTTTAAACCAACAAAGATCAAAAGAGACAAAGAAGGACATTGCATAATGGTAAAAGGATTAATGCATCAAGAAGAGCTAATGATCCTACATATATATGCACCCAATACAGGAGCACCCAGTTACATAAAGCAAGTTCTTAATGACCTACAAAGAGACTTAGACTCCCACACAATAATAGTGGGCACTTTTAACACTCCACTGTCAATATTAGACAGATCAATGAGACAGAAAATTAACAAGGATATTCAGGACTTGAACTCAGATCTGGACCAACTGAACCTAATAGACATCTAGAGAACTCTCCACCCCAAATCCACAGAATACACATTCTTCTCAGCACCGCATTGCACCTACTCTAAAATTGACCACAAAATTGGAAGTAAATCACTCCTCAGCAAATGCAAAAGAACAGAAATCATAACAAACAATCTCTCAGACGACAAGGCAATTTTAGAACTCAGAATTAAGAAACTAACTCAGAACCACACAACTTCATGGAAACTGAATAACTGGTTCCTCAATGTCAGCTGGATAAACAATGAAATGAAGGCTGAAATAAAGACATAATTTGAAACCGATGAGAACGAAGACACAACATACCAGAATCTCAGGGACACATTTAAAGCAGTGCCTAGAGGGAAATTTATAGAAATAAACACCCACATGAGAAGTGAGGAAAGATCTCAAATCAACACCCTATTGTCAAATTTGAAAGAGCTAGAGGAGGAAAATAAAAAAATCTCAAAAGCTAGCAGAAGACAAGAAATAACTAAGATCAGAGCAGAACTGAAGGAGATAGAGACACAAAAAACCCTTCAAAAAATCAATAAATCCAGGAGCTGTTTGTTTGAAAAGATCAATAAAAGAGACAGACTGCTAGCCAGATAAATAAAAAAGAAAAGGGAGAAGAATCAAATAGATGCAATAAAAAACGATAAAGGGTTTATCACCCCCGATTCCACAGAAATACAGACTACAATCAGAGATTACTACAAACAACTCTATGCACATAAACCAGTAAACCTGGAAGAAATGGATAAATTTCTGGACACTTGCACCCTCCCAAGCCTAAACCAGGAAGAAGTCGAAACCTCGAATAGACCAATAACAAAGCCTGAAGTTGAGGCAGCAATTAATAGCCTACCAACCAAAAAAAGTCCAGGTCCAGACGGGTTCACAGCTGAATTCTACCAGATGTACAAAGAGGAGCTGGTACCATTCCTTCTGAAGCTATTCCAAACAATACAAAAAGAAGGAATCCTTCCCAAATCATTTCATGAGACCAACATCATCCTGATACCAAAACCTGGAAGAGACTCAACAAAAAAAGAAAACTTCAGTCCAATATCCATGATGAACATAGATGTAAAAATCTTCAATAAAATACTGGCAAACCAAGGGTAACAGCACATCAAAAGCTTATTGATCACGATCAAGTAGGTTTCATTCCAAGGATGCAAGGCTTGTTCAACATATGCAAGTCTATATACGCAATTCACCACATAAACAGAACCAAAGACGAAAACCACATGATTATCTCAAGAGATGTAGAGAAGGCCTTCCACAAAATTCAACAGTCCTTTATGCTAAAAACCCTCAATAAACTAGGTGTCAATGGAACGTATCACAAAATAATAAAAGCTATTTAAGACAAACACACAGCCAATATCATACTGAATAGGCAAGAAGTGGAAGCATTCCCTTTGAAATCCGCCACTAGACAAGGATGCCCTCTCTCACCACTCCTATTCCATATAGTATTGGAAGTTCTAGCCAGAGCAATTCAGCAAGAAAAATAATAAAGGGTATTCAATGAGAAAAAGTGGAAGTCAAATTGTCTCTATTTGCAGATGACATGATTGTTTATTTAGAAGACCCTATCATCTCGGCCCAAAATCTCCTTAAACTGATAAGCAACTTCAGCAAAGTCTCAGATACAAATCAATGTGCAGAAATCTCAAGCATTTCTTTACACAATTACAGACTTAAAGAGAGCCAAATCATGAGCAAACTCCCATTCACAATTGCTACAAAGAGGATAAAATACCTAGGAATACA
This sequence comes from Sapajus apella, assembly GCF_009761245.1. NCBI lineage: Eukaryota > Metazoa > Chordata > Mammalia > Primates > Cebidae > Sapajus > Sapajus apella. The sequence goes on along the minus strand of NW_022436944.1, from coordinate 41,754,727 downwards.
ACTAACAAAGGATGTAAGGGACCTCTTCAAGGAGAACTACAAACCACTGCTCAAGGAAATAAGAGAGGACACAAACAGATGGAGAAACATTCCATGCTCATGGTTAGGAAGTATCATTATCATGAAAATGGCCATACTGCCCAAAGTAATTTATAGATTCAACGCTATCCCCATCAAGCTACCAATGACCTTCACAGAACTGGAAAAAAACACCCTAAACTTCATAAGAAAACAAAAGAGAGCCCACATAGCCAAGATAATCCTAACCAAAAAGAACAAAGCTGAAGAAATCACACTACCTGATTTCAAACTATTCTATAAGCCTACAGTAATCAAAACAGCATGGTACTGGTACCAAAACAGCGATATAGACCTATGATACTGAACGGAGGCCCTGGAGGCAATGCCACACATCTACAACCATCTGATTTTTGAAAAACCTGACAAAAACAAGCAATGTGGAAAGGATTCCCTGTTTAATAAATGGTGTTGGGAAAACTGGCTAGCAGTGTGCAGAAAGCAGAAACTGGACCTCTTCCTGACACCTTACACTAAAATTAACTCCAGATGGATGAAAGACTTAAACATAAGACATAACACCATAAAAACCCTAGAAGAAAACCTAGGCAAAACCATTCAGGACATAGGCATAGGCAAGGACTTCATTACTAAAACACCAAAAGCATTGGCAACAAAAGCCAAAATAGACAAATGGGACCTAATTCAATTCCCGAGCTTCTGTACAGCAAAAGAAACAATTATTAGAGTGAACTGGCAACCAATAAAATGGGAAAAAATTTTTGCAATCTACCCATCTGACAAAGGGCTAATATCCAGAATCTACAAAGAACGAAAACAGATTTACAAGAAAAAAACAAACCCATCCAAAAGTGGGCAAAGGATATGAACACTTTTCAACAGAAGACATATATGAGGCCAACAAACATATGAAAAAATGCTCATCATCACTGATTATTACAGAAATGCAAATTGAATTGAGATACCACCTCTTGTCAGTTAGAATGACAATCATTAAAAAATCTGGAGACAACAGATGCTGGAGAGGATATGGAGAAATAGAAACACTTTTACACTGTTGGTGGGAGTGTAAACTAGGTCAACCACTGTGGAAGACAGTGTGGCACTTTCTCAAGGACCTAGAAATAGAAATTCCATTTGACCCAGCAATCCCATTACTGGGTATATACCCAAAGGATTATAAATCATTGTATTATAAAGACACGTGCACACATATGTTCATAGTGACACTGTTTACAATAGCAAAGACTTGGAACCAACCAAAATGCCCCTCAACAATAGACTGGACAAGGAAAATGTGGCACATATACACCAAGGAATACTAAGCAGCCATAAAAAAATGATGAGTTTGTATCCTTTGTAGGGACATGGATAATCTGGAAACCCTAATTTTCAGCAAACTGACACAAGAACAGAAAATCAAACACCACATGTTCTCACTCATAGGCGGGTGTTGAACATTGAGAACACATGGACACATGGAGGGAAGCATCACACACTGGCATCTGTTGTGGGGGGCAGTCAGGTGGTGGGGAGGTCGGGGAGGGATAACATGGGGAGAAATGCCAGATGTATGTAATGGAGGCAGCAAATCACATTGCCACGTGTGTACCTATGCAACAATCCTGCATGATCTGCACATGTACCCCAGAACCTAAAGTACAATTAAAGAAAAAGAGATCAAAGAATTCATACTGATCTTCATCCATATGGCTGCACCTGTGCATGTAACTTAACTAGTCAGCTTGAGTGGATGTATGCCACTACACTCTGAGGTTCCAATCAGCCTTGTTGTACTAAGTCTGATTGGAGGTGGGGAGGTTTCATAGTGACTCATGGGCCAATTAAATGCTTTCAAATTCAAGATTTATTGCAGGGCTTTCACACACAAAGAATTATGCAAATATATTCAAGACACAATGGCAGTAATAAGAAAAAAGGAGAAGAAACTACTGATGAGTAGCTCAGGAGACCAGCACATTGCTGGCCATGGGTTTGGGGTGTTGCAGCACTTAGGCAGAAAGGAGGCCTCAGAATTCTTAGCAGCAGAGCTTCTGCAGGCATCTAAGCCATGGTCAGTTTCTTTGCTGTTTCTGTGACGCTTCACAGGTATGTCCATGGCCATTGTCTCAGCAGTCTTTGACTTCACTTTCTTGCCAAGTCTCATGGCATCTGGACACATCAGGTGCTACTTTATCCCCCCAGTCTACCATATATATCTTATAACTTTGAGGGGTCAGCAATTTCACTATCGGCTGAGTCACTCGACATAAGTGATTCCATTTTGAGACAATTAGGATGTTTTATCATAAAACATAATTATATATTATCAATATTTTAAAAACTAATGAAAAATTTAAACTTTTTTCCTGTAGTTGTTTAAGATTTTAGGATATTTTATCTGATAATTTTTTTATCTCTGAAATAACAATCTAAACTAAAATTTATATTAGACTATTTTTTGAGAAAAAAGAAAAATTCAGTTGGCTCAAGTGTTCTCTTCTTTCCCCAAGAATGATGGTGACATCTTTAATAACCATTCTTTTTTCTTGTCTGGTGTTACATTTTAATATTGCAGGAGAGGAAAAATAATCATTCCTCTATATTTTATAGTTCTTAGCTAGGACAGACCCTTACAACAAAAGACAGATTAACAAGAGAAAAACAAACAGAAGTTTACTAAAATGTATACCTCGGCTATGCATGGACAATGACCCAGAGAAATTAGTAAACCTCAAGAATAGACTCAAGGAGGTGACTTTGACTTCAGGCTTGAATACCATCCTTTGCTGAAACAAGGAAAACAGTATGTAGAGAAAGGCCCAGTCATGGGGAGGTGGCCAGGAAGATTACTATAAACAAGGGTAACGTTATGCAGATTCACTTCATGCCTTCTCCATTGATCAAAGTCTCTAGTGATTTAGAGTCATCCTTATCTTCCTGGTACTGGGAGGGAGACATATAGATGTAATTTTTCTTAAACAAAAAAGGGGGGTGACTTCTCTGTTCTGAGAAATTCTCCTTTGTCTGCTATTTCTGAAAATAATCAGCTCAAAATAGTCTTTATACCATATTTGCAGTGGCATATTCTGGTCTCCTATTGTAATTACCTTTTGGGTTCTTCCTACCTGCTGTACACACAAAATCAGTTCACTGAGGCCATGGTATTGCAATAAAGAAAGAGTTTAACATGAGGCTGGACACGTGGGAGGGCTCAAGTTATCACTCAAATCAGTCTACCCAAAGGCTCTGAGGTTTGTGTTTTTCAAGGACAATTTGGTGGGCAGAGAACTAGAGAATGGTTGCCACTGATTGGTTGGGGATGCAATCATAGGAGTATGGAACATGTGCTGAGTCCTCCTCTGGGTGGGGAACCACAGGACCTGTGGAAAAGGAGTCATGAACCTTGGTGCGGTTCCTCAGTTGTCAGAGTGAGAAAGTCTGAAAAACATCTCAAAAGGCCAACTTTAGGTTCTACAATAGTGATTTTATCTATAGGCGCAATTGGGGAAGTCACAAATCTTGTGATCTCTGGCCACATGACTCCTGTGCAGTAAGGGATTATAGAAACTAACCCTACGTTTTAGCAGGATTCAGGTCCCTTGTGGGCTTTTACAGGTCTTACAAAGGTGGTTTTAGCCCTGAGCAAGGCAGGGATAGATTTTAAGAAGAGACTATTATCCTTGTCTCAATGTTAAACTATAAATTAAATTTCTCCCATGGTTAGCTTGGCTTACACCCAGAAATGAGCAAAAATGGCCCACCTGCCAGTTTATAAGCAAGATGGAGTCAGCTACGTTAAACTTCTCTTGCTTTTGTAATCTTGGCAAAGGATTCACTTTGCAAAAGTAATCTTTGCAAAAGTAATCACTCCAGTCATTTTTGGAGGTGGCGTGTCCTGAATTCCATCAATATAATGTTTATTTTAATACAAATTTAATATATGATAAAATTACATAATCTCACAAACTAACAAGGATCACCTTGTTATATTTGAAATTATTTGTTCATGAAAATTAATTGGTTATGGTACCTGGATATATATGCTTGCAATAAATTTCTGAGTTTTTAAAAGCATAAGACATGTTTTGTAAAAGAGATATAGAGTAAAAAATATAAAAGGTATTGGTGCTAATGGAATAAAATAAATACCTAAATATTAACTTCTCAGTGAATTTTATAGGGCAGTAATAATTTATAAAGAAGTTTCTTACTTAGCCAAGTAAATAAATGTGCATGTGCATGTTTCAAAATGACAAAACCCTTCTCTCAAATGTTAGCAAATTAAGACATTTTTATCTACTGAAACATCAGTTGCATTTCAACTAAAAACCGTTATTGAAATATTGAAGATAAAATTTGAAGATTGAAAAGTGACTGGCTACTGATGACTAAAATGTGGTGATTACATCTAAAATGGCATTCTGTTCAAAGGAACGTGTGTGTGCATATCTTTAATGTCAGCAATTGCCTTTGGGATGACACTTATTAGATTTAATGGTGTCATGTGCTATTTCAAGATTGGTATAGTGGTTTTCATAACACAATGTGCTAATATTCCACTTATGATTTAAAGTGTTAAAAGAAAAACTGTAGACAAATTAAATTTAGCAGAGTTTAATTGAGCAAAGGACAATACAAGAATTTGACAGGCCCTAGAACCAGGAAAGGTTTAATAAGACTCCAGGGCGCTCATGTGCCTGAATAACATTTACAGACAAAAAAGGGCAGTGACATACAGCAAGCAGAAGTGAGGTACAGAGGTAGCCTGATTGGTTAAAGCTCCCTATTTGTCCTGTTTGAACTTGGTTTGAACTGTTGACTGCCTATGGTTGACTTAAGTTTGGCTGCTGTGACTGGTTTAGACTTTGCTACTTGTTATGCAGTAAGTAACAGTCCGTTTACACTTCAAATTAGGTTACAATTTACTACGTATGCAAAAACTTTTAGGCCCAACTTAAGATAGGTAGGAAGGTAGATTTAGGCCAAACTTAATTCGATTTAACAAAAATTAGTTGTTAAAGCTCATCTCTTACTGTTCATGTCCATATTACAAAGATCACTTGATTCTGCTTGGGTTTTAAAATACAAAATTCTGAAACATGGTACAATGAATCAGTACAGTTACTTATTTAACCTAGAAGTCATGTCTGTGAAAAAGTTATTTGCATGTGTAATTGAGAATTCCCAGGTGTCTGGGAATGACTGGCCTAGAAAAGTGCTGATAAATAATAGGACACAATCTCAAGGGGAATTTGTTGTGCTAGTAGACGGTATAACTATCCCACACTTCTCTGCCTGAAGGAAAAGCAGAGGATGCCCAAAGAGAAATGTCTGGCCAACTTGTGCTTTAAAAAAATCTCTCAGTGAAATTCCTTCTTAGGCTGCAGCTTTTTCTACAGTCACAGAAAGGTAAAATATGGATGAATAATCTATCTAGTTCAATCTATGTGTCTATCAAGTGGCCTAAAGGGGTAAGGAGAGCTGGCTGTGTTTTCTGCCTTCGCATACGGAACACACTGTTATACAGCAAACCTGAATCAAGGTAAACCTAAAGTGATGGGATCACGATAGATAAATTAGAAAAAATTATACTAGGATAATCTAGGAACAGTCCAATAACTTCTATAAACATTACATAAAAGCCAGCGATAAAGAAAATTTAAAATATCTAGAAGGGTCATCTGTCTATATTAGCTTTCTAACTTGTATGTCAACTTCCACCCCCAACACACATACCTGCACAAGTACAATTGTATTGATATTTTATTGATGTCCTCTCCAGCCATCACCCCACCATACTCAACTTCCCCTAAGTTCTACATGTCTTGGTTTATCTATAATGCTTTGGACCTTCATATAATATTTTTTAATTTGGGGAAGGCTTATTTGCCTTTAAGTCAGATAATTTATAATTAAAATCATTATTATCAAGGTGTTTGGAGACTGTCACTCAATAAACAAGTGAGTATGTGTTTCATTTTTCTTGTTTTGCATTTTAAGATAGTAACTGTCTCTGTTGGGGCCATATCAACTTCTGGTCATTTTGTCACCCTGTTCTTCCTACAACTCTCTGAGCTGTTTCACTTGCTAGAGGGCATTGGTTTAGCTGTACCTGTGCAGAGAGGTTTCTGTTTGTTTGGTATTTGGGGTTTTTATTTGTTTATTTTCATTTTTTTTATTTTTTATTTTTTTGGTGTAAGACTTTCTTAACTTGTAGGCTTCTTTTGTAGTAAGTTTCTTAATTTCAAAAATAGTGATAATCACCTGGTCCTATGATATGTTAAAATAAAGTGTTGTTTAATTTTAAATGCCACTGAGAATGTAGATTTGTTAGGAACCTATGAAATATATATTTTGGAGGTAAAAGTGGAGATAGCGCAATTAATCTCACGCCCATCTTTTAATATATACTATCTATTAAACATTCATTTGTATCACTAGAGAAAGGGGTATTTGCAGAGAGAAGAGAGAAACTTTGCTTTAAGGGAAACAATATAGCTAAATGCCTAAAGAAGATGACCCACTATCCTATGATTTTAATTGAATATAGCATATCGTTCTCAAAAGTTGTGGCCAAAGGACTTGACATACTGAAAATGAGAATTTGACAGGGGGAAAAAAGACACAATTTTGTCTTCAAAGTGGCATTCTCTTTGTAGAATCAACTTAATCCAATCTATCACTGGTTCCTCAATTGACTATAGCATGTCTTAACTTCATATTTTGGCTCACACTATGTCTTTTGATGTTATGTGTTGTTGGAAAATTTGTAACTGATGCATGAGTGTGCTCTCTGTTCGAACTGTTTCTAATATATAATTTCCTTGTCCAGTGTTCTTTCAATAAGGGTACCTAGTCCTCTGAGGATATCTTGCTAGAATGATGCAAATGAAGAAGTGGACTATTTAATTATTTGTTAAACTACATTATATTGCAACACCCTACTTATCACAGTTGCTGTAATGAAGAGGACAATGTGATGACTATTTTTTGGCAAAGTGAAATGTTTAGTTTAAACAAGTAATGGGAAGTAATGGATAATCTGACAGGAATAATCCCCTACTGAGATATCCGTTTGTGGGGACATTTGGAAAGGTTTTGACCTGGAAAGCCTAATCTAAGAATCTCCCTTCTCACCCTCTCCCTACCCCCCAACTGAAAAGTCTTTTCTACCCCAATAAATAAACATTAATAAACATACATTTCTTTAAATATGATTTTCTATCTCAGTGTATTTCACTATACTGCTCCCCCACAAAAGAAACATACTGTTAAGAAAAAAGATGAGAAAATGCATATCACTGTAAATAATATATATATATATATATATATGAGAAGGCACAAGCAAAAGAATTGCATTGGCCCCATTAGGTAGTGCAAACACACTGGAGTTTCCTCACAATGGACTGGGGCATGAAAGACCCACATGCTGAAAAAATGACACTAAGTTGAACTTCTCAGACTACCCTCTGTAAGAAGCAAGGAGAGAGAATCTGAAATTGCCCAGCTTCTCTGTGCTCCATTTGAACTTAAGCAGTGCATTTGCTTTTGAACTCTCAAGCTTCAATCTCAGTCTCCAGGGTGCCCACTTCCCCTGTTTTGTTTGAACCTTTCCTCGTAGACACCTGTTGGGGACTGTATTAATAAGACACATTGTAGAAAGAGAAAATGCATTTTCCAAGTCAAGAAGGTGAAAGCTACTCCTTTCCAGGGCTCTTGTTAATCTTTGGGAGCCCAGCATCTTCTGTGGCAAAACAAAAATGATACAGGTGTAAATTCTTATTTTTTTCTCCACTCTTACAAAGAAAATATTGTTGACCTCTCAGTGTTCAGCTACATTTCTCTTAAGAGAAGCAATAGAATATTTCTTCCTTCTATCCTGAGGTTTTAGAACTGGATTCCCATTGCTTCCTAGCATCATTCTAAATAGAACCCCACTGTTTGGCCACGGCCAGAATTAGCTCCAATGGTACCTGTTATTGAAAGGGAGTCTGTATTTGCAGTAATACAGAGAATGCCAGTTTAGAAATGAGCCTGATTGCATGGTTCATTTTGTTCTCCTTTGTAGAGCCAGGCTGCGGCCCACTACAAAGGCACGAAACATGCCAAGAAGCTCAAAGCACTGGAAGCCATGAAAAATAAGCAGAAATCTGTAACTGCCAAGGACAGCGCAAAGACTACCTTCACCTCCATCACTACCAATACCATCAATACCAGCTCTGACAAAACAGGTTAAGCAATGATCTTTGTTGTTGTTGTCCTCATCATCGTCGTTGGGGGTTCCCTCCCTTGTCTAGCCCCATGTCTGTTTACTTGTGTGCCTGCCACATTGATTCATGCTTGAACCATCTTTCTGTGTAACAGTAATTGTTTCCTCTCATTTTTCCAAACCCCTACGAGATTAAGATAATCACTAATTATATTCCAGATTTTGCATTTTGAAAGAGTCCTGTGGCTGTTTCGGAGGAATAGTCATAAAAAGCTTTTGAAGCCATGTACCCCATAACTATTTTTGAGAAATGAACCTTTTCAATGTATAGCATTTGCATCTTGTATGCAGCACCTTAGCTTATAACTGCGTGGCAGATTTGATTTAACTGTGAGTACACAGCAAAGTCTGCTAAATGAATCGAGAAGGCCCCAATAAGGACACTGTTACAGACAGGCTTTATTCTCATAAATTCCAAATGCTGTATTGTTTTAACTAGTGGCTTTGTGATTCTGGGCTTGTTATGGCTGGGAACCTTCCCTCTGCAAACACAGGTAAGTGTTATTGATACCAATTACTCTTTTTAACAGAGTCTTCATGGTGAAATAATGGCCTCTGAATGGCTCCTTGGGATAGCTCCTGCAAACGACCAGCTTATTCATAATAGGGGAAGCTAGTAAGGTTTCCCTAAGCTGGCATTTTAAATATAAGACCACTGGTCTTCACAATTTACAGAGAAAACATTCCTGTGTGATTTATGAATGTACCTCTAATAAATCACTTTGTAGAGCACAGAGACTGTTACACATCAATTGTTTTCCAGTCCATATGAATGGCAATGGTAAGGAAACGTTCATATCATCACCAGTGGTAGTGTCTGAACTGAAAAAGAATCTTCAGGACATGACTGATGAAAATAGAAAATAAACAGTGAACAAATAGATTACAACAACCTTATTACACAATGTAACATCTACTGGACATGTATAAGCTCTTCCAAGGATTGGGGATGCTGCAAGTGAACCTGTAAGGGATAATGATGTTCTGAGTTCCTGTGGCATTTTCTATTTTCTTTACCCAGGTATTACGGATAAATGCATCATGCTGCCCTCCCTAAGAACCCTGTGTCCTCCCTCAACCTGAATACTTGTCTCATCCTTGTATGCTGGCACCTGGTCTGGCATGGGATAGGTGCTGAGTAAAATGTCTATTGAACGACTGAGTCTTACTTCATTCCTTTGGTTTGGTTCTCTGGTATAGCCAAGTTTGTGCCACCACCTACTAAAGTGCAAAAAAAGACTGGATTGTCATATTCACTTCCTTGTTATCCAGTGCCAAGAGCTAGATTATGCCATTTCATTAATTTAGATGTAAAACCTTTTAGGGAAAACATTGGTCTTTTCTCTAATAATCTAAGACTAACTGCTTTATTTTGAGGGCTGAAAAAGAATGAGTGGTAATGAAGCACATAAGCGTCATTTCTGCTCTAGGATATTGGGTCACAGGTGGGGATTACCAAAGCTGCATCTGGCATAGAAAGTGCAGAAAAATCCTGAAGCCTTTCTGATGCAAAGAAGGCAGCAGATAGGGAGAACAAAGAAATGAGTTTGATGCAAAGTGTTAATGTGACATTTTTCCTTGCTCCCAATTTTTTCTACTTTTAGACTTTTTGAATCAAGAATTCATGTTTGGGTTATCTCGACTTTTTTAAAATATGAAAATATTTGTTTCATTAAGGATGTATGTCATTTTTAAAATTATATATATATAAAATTTTAAAATTATATATATATAAATATATATGGGGGGGAGAGAGAGAGAGAGAGGGAGTAGAGCTGCTAACTTGGGTTAAGAAAGGCCTCTAAGTGTGTTGTCTCTGTTAAGTAAATCAGCTGTGACCACATACCTTCATCTCTTAACTTACAGACTAGAATGTGTCAACCTAGAATAATCCAAAGAGTCAGAATCTAGTTTAAAGAGAGTTTATCCAAGTGTAAAAGTTGGAGGATGGCTGCTCAGAAAATGCAGATTCCAGAGAACGGAAGTCAGTATTCCAAAGTATAGAAGTTTAGTGTCATTTTTATAGACAAAGTTTAGGGAAGTTTAACAAAATTTCAACACATCTTTCTTTATAAGGCTCAATGCTTAGTGACAATAATCTGACATTGGTTCGGGTGACTTTTTCTTTTGGGAAAGGTATATTTAACATTTTATACTGAGGATATAATACTCATGGGGTCTTTTGCACCATCTAGTCTGAGTTAGGTACAGGGTAATAAAGGATGCAGTTGACCTATAACAAATATCAGTAATTGGAAGGGGGGCGCAGTCTGGTGTCTGGTCTCTCCTAGCCATTTATATAACAAGAACAACGAGGAAGAGAATTAACCCAAAAGAAGCAGACATACTCTGGTAAATAGGATCCCTGGAGCCCTGGAGAGGGTTGGGACAACAATAATGAAAAGGACAAGGAATGGTATGGACTTTAATCAGAAATTGATGTGAGGGTTTTCTGTTATAAAGACAGTTTTGATTGATAATTCCTCTTAAACACGTAAGTCATATATTGTTTACCAGTATAAATAATATGGTTTTATCTGCTGCCCTACAGTGACACACATGTCTAAACCATGGGGTTAGCTCCTAATCACTAACTTTATGATCTTGGGTTTTTGTGTTGCCTTTTTTTCCCTTTACTTATGCCAGTCTGCTAATGTGCTGAGCAGAAAGTAGTATTCAGTGATCGGCCGCTGACCATTCATAGAAAGAATGCCTAGTTCATCTATCTCAAGACAAAAACACACTTCCTAACATAAAAGAACAATTCTAATTCTGTGATCCAATGAAGAGTGTTAGGCTGGTAGATTTATATGTATAAACGTTTACCAGTAAAAGTGATATTTAAAAAGAATATATTGAGTATTCTAAATTGTTTGTTGATAAGAGTGGTTACTATTTATCACAGAATATTTCATAGAGCATTTCCAAAGGTAGACAGAAAATCTGTCTAATCTAGCAAGTTTTTTTAAATGCAAGTTTTTTATTCAGAAAAATTAATGGCAAAAATTTAAAAATTATACTCAAAGTAACTAGGCAAGTTGTGTTTTTTGTTCTTCTATGAAATGACAAATTCAGAATTGTCTGAATAAGTCCTGTGCAAGGTCATTCTCTGATCTTTCTTTACTTTTGATTCTTGGGGACTCTCATTCATTCCCATTGCTTATCAGTTAGTTTAGGCAAGGTTATATTGCAGTAATAAACAGCCTCTAAAATCCTAGTAGCTTTTGCAGTATCTAATTTTTTCTTACTCATACTACATATCAGCTGAGGTTTTTCTTTCATCTTAATTTAACTCCAGGACTAGGCTAATGAAGCAACCACTAGCTTGATAATTCTATGGAAGAGGGAAAAAGGCTCTTGGAGCTTTTTAATGAATGACACATAATATTTCTCTCACTTTTCATTGGTAAGTTACATGGCCAAGCCCCATTACAATGGGGAATGGAAGAATAATTCTCCTCCAGAGAAGAAAACAGGTATCAGTCAGCAATAATATGACATTCTTTTGCTAACTTAAATCATGAGAACTACAAATACGGAGAGAAGAGTTTTTTTTTTTTTTCCTATAAAGAGTTACAGCCTGCAAGGTGGCCATCCTGACAATCTGGGAAGCACAGCCTCCAGCAGAGTCTGAGAGTAGGTACTTCCAGGGAGGAGAGATAAAAAAGGAATTTACACTGAAACGGTTGGCCAAGTATACATATTCAAGGGGTTAGAGGAGAAGCTGTGAATATTCACAAAGGGGGGACATATGCATGCACAGTACAGAAACATGCATGTTACATATGACCATGTTCATTTTGGGGTGGAGACTTAACATTTAAATAAATTACAGTTAGGTCCTATGAGTCAAAAGGTGAAGCAGGGACATGAAGGCACTTACATATGCAGCCTATGTAAGCTGGCCAGAACCAGTCCATGGCCAGTGGTCTCTTATTAAGAGAAAGTGACTGAAGTCAGTCTCTTGTCCAGTCAAGGCTGTAGGTATGTCTTGTGAAAAGTTGGGAGTGTGAGGCAGTGTCTGGCGGTCTGTAAGCTGCAATTGTTTCAACACTGCTTGAATTGGGTTCTTGTTTAGCTGCTAGAGACATGAAAAATGTTGTGACAGTCAGAACATACTTTATCCTCTAAGTGTAGGGGTATGTGCCTTAAACTTTGTCAGGCATGGCCTTAGTTCTTATTTAGAATTTTGTATCTTATTGCCACACAGAGTTTGTTCCTTCAGTCTTATGGTCTCTATTTGAACACTGCCATGGCTTCCTTCAATTACCACTTGTGCTTACATGTCTCAAGATTCTCCTGCCTCATCCTTCTCGTAAGTCCAGATCTGCTTCTCCGTGGCTCATTCCTCACTTACTTGGATGGTTTTCCAGGATCAATACTTAACAGGTTCAAAAAACCAAAACACAGTCCTCATCCTGACCATCATCATTTATTTTGAGTCCTGCACTTCCTAGATTTGAAAGCTTCTAGCTGTCTTTTCCTCTCCTAGGTTCTCACTTCTATTCAGTCATTAGAGTCCACTTCCTCTCCATTCCTCAAAAACATCTTTCACACTTTTACACGTTGCTACTACCCATAACCTGCCCTCATAGATCTATGTCTTTCGCATACGTTTGCCCTAGCTTCTATGCAGGTCTAACTGCCTCCACACCTGTGTCTTGACAACCATATCCTTCATTACACTCTCCAGTTATACTCCACAGTCCATAAATTACATCTCTTACCCATTCAAAAACTATAATGTACCTCTATCCTTTACCTCACGATCACAACCTACCTTTCCAAACTTCTCTTCCACTGCTTTCCTTCACTATTTTCCACCAGAGGCACACCTTGTTTTTCCATTATTGTTTATTGTACTGTAGTTCTAAAACTCTCTCTGAAAAGTCTGTCACTTTTCTTCCTCCTGCCTATAAGGTTCCCTAAGAATCAATTCCTTTCCAGCTGCCCTATCATATTCTTGCTAAAGAGTAGTTTTTTTGTTACAGAGTACTTTATATATGAAAGATAATAAGTCAACAGTTTCAAAACTTGGAACAACTGGTTTTGTGTTTCTGTTCTTGGATTGAAGCACAGTAAAGCTCTAGACTTTTGTATTTGTATATAGACTGTTTCATGAAAGAACAGTGGTTCTAATTAATACAGAGGATTATGTGATATTGCTCATCAAATTTCAGAGTTGCAAGTTTTATTAAAGGCCATCAAGTCTAATCCCTAAAGGAGATTTTTGTTGTTGTTGTTGTTGTTGTTTTTGTTTTTTGAGATTTTCTAGTCCCAGAAGTAAAGAACACTTGACATTTCTAGTGGCCCTTCAGTGACTACCAATCAGGAGTTAATTAGCCTATTGAGTATATGGATTTACCATAGTCATCTAATTGGTAAGGTCTGAGAACATTTCTCCTTGGTTCTATTACATAATTCTCTTTATCAAGTCTCACTGAATTGCAAATGTATTCATCAGATAAAGCTACTAATTACAATTTAAATTTGTACTTTTCACTCATGACTCAGTCTTCTTTGTATCCATTTTTCCCTTTTCTCTTTTAATTTTAAAATTGTAATCCAGGGATGTTGTACTCATCAGGCTTAAAGGTACCAAAAGTAAAATACTTCTGAATCTATTGTTAAGAAAGTCTGTCAATGCAAAGGAACTTTTATTTGCTCCTGATTCATAATTGACTCTAAGTATTTATTGAAATGCACATTATTTGTTCAGGGACTTAAGTAATAAAGATACTTTTCTAATGATAAAGAAGATACCTGATGGAAAATGATGGCCAGTGATTGAAAACAAATACATTGGGAAACAAAGCCTCATGGGAAAATCAGTCAATTTTAAGGTCACAAATCTGGATTCTTTTATTTCCTGCACATTACCCTCCTGAACCAGCAGTTCACGTCAGGCCCAGTGCCAGACCAAGCTAGGTACATATTTTAAAAATTTTTTTATTTAGATAGAAGCCAAGTTATGACAATAGTGAAAAAATGGTAAGAGTAATAGAACAATAGTTTGTAAGGAAAAACCACCCTCAATGTCCTTTAGGAAACAAGCAAATAGACAATTTTCTGAGGAGGACAAGTGGAAATTAACTTCTGTGTCTGTTTTCCTAAGGAAGGTGGGTAGAGTTTGCTTTTCTTAGGAGTTCAAACAAATGTAGCAAATATTAAAAATTATTACAAAAATACACGCTGGGTTTGATTTCAGGAAGATATATCTGTTATAAATGTATTCTATATTTGTATGTAAGATGTACATGAATACAAATATTATAGACATGTATTGAATTTTATGCACGACTCTATCTGTAACACCTGCTCCTGAAGTACTCTGCTATTCCAGGTCTTCATAATCAGTGATGCATATTTTCTTTTAAGATAGACACATGCTTTTGTGGGTTATGAATCTATACTTCTGTTGAAGTTTATGAGGCAATATAAAGTTATTTGAAAAGGGCATATTTCTATAAGCTCTTTGAGATCTGCTGCAGTGGTGTACAAATGTCCCTCTTAGCAATGTGGAAATTGTGCTAACTCCTGGGGTCTTTCTTTTCCTACCCATTTTCCCTCACAAAGCATCCCTGGAACAATCACTGTCATGATAAAGGACCCACTGCATACATCTTGGCACAGGAGTTGAAGTACCATTGTGAGACCATTTGTGCCTAGAGTGCTTTTTCTTTTCTTAGCACTGGCTCATGACATGCTTCAGATTGGTCAAAGAAAGAGATTTTATCAAGTGTCCCCTTCTCAAGATGCGTGACAAGTGCTAGCAGAGTGTGCTGGTAGCAGATCTTTAGAGATTGAAAAAGAGAAGGGAAATTCAGAAGTGGGGAAAAAGCTAACCCTTATTGAATATTGTGGTTCTAGGATCTTTGTATGTGAATCAATGATGATAAATTTTATATTAGGAATGACATAAAAATAAAATATTATATTCTGTTCTTTGTTGTACATGAGGAAATTTTGATGAATGATATTTGGCTGGTTCTATTTGGCTGATAAAAGTTTTGACCTAGATATATTACATATAAAACTGCTCCTTGAATCATATAAAAGTTTCAGAACAACTGGGTTCCTTACCTATGTATGTGCACATGTACGTATCCTGTAGGGAGGGAAAACTTTCATTGGAATCTAGAAACTTATAGGTCCTCTTCACAGGCAAGAGTGGAACAGGGATGAAAGCAACTTAGGAGGGAACAAATGATGTTGGAGGTAAAATAAATGGGCCCCGGAAAGAATAGGTAATAACCTGTGACAAAGACTGTCCCAATGTGATGCTGACTTAAGGTCACCACTCCTATGATCTTCCCTGGTGGATGAACTGCCTTGGGAGAGCCTCGATGACAGTTGAGTTCTTTTTGGAAGATCTGTCCGTAAGCAGATAAGAGGCGTTCAAAGAAAGCACCCCGACTCCTGCATTTGCTGTTCCCAGTTGCCTTAACTGAAGTAATAAGATACCAAAGCAACATATTTTGGGGTGGCATTTGCTGAACTCCTTCAATGCATACGCATTTGAGTATGTGTATACAGTGTGTATGTGACTGTCTTTGCCAGAGATTTTACATCTATACAATACATGAAAAGCTGACCACCTAACCAGTATTTATAATATAAGAGACATCTGGATCAAATTTAAAAATTAAATTAAAACTCTCAGTTGCTTTGTCTGCAAATACCACACTTCCGGGAACATCTATGTCTTTGTGTGTTTGGGTATGAGTTAATGGAGAGGTTTCCCCCCTCCCCCCACCCTTTTTTTTTTTTTTTTTTGAGACAGAGTCTCGCTCTGCTGCCCAAGCTGGAGTTCAATGGCATGATCTCAGCTCGGTGTAACCTCTGCCTCCTGGTTTCAAGTGATCCTCCTGCCTCAGCCTCCTGAGTAGCTGAGATCACAGGTGCCAACCACTACGCCTAGCTAATTTTTTGTATTTTTAGTAGAGACAGGGTTTCACCATGTTGACCAGGCTGGATGCAAACTGCTGACCTTGTGATTCACCTGCCTCAGCCTCCCGAAGTGCTGGGATTACAGGAGTGAGCCACCGCGCCCAACCTCCCCCTCATTTTTATGCCATTCTTAGGAAGTGAGTAGCTTACATAACAAAATATTTCAACTGCAAAATAAAAAAAAATTATTCTTAAAGGTAGAAATCTTAAATATTACAAAAGAGTTGAACAATGATAAAACATAACAGAATGTCAAATGAGTACCTATAAAAACATATGGACATTAGAGAATTTTGTCTCCAATATGGAAAAGTGAAGGGGTTGATATTTAATAGTAATAGATATGAACTGTGAAACAAAACATGTAAGTAGTACATTTCTTGCATTCCAGAGACAGTGTTTCTGCTGAGTTCTCAGTAAAAAGAAAACCCAAGCTAAGACAAATATTTGAATTAAGAATTACACTTGCATTTTTCTTTTATGAATACCAAAATCCATAACATGCCATTGATACAGCTCCGAGGAATGGAGGAGCACCAGGGTTCTTGGTCCTTATGCCGGTTTTGGTAAAACGACATGGACACACATGGAATGGCTTTAAGGAGCGGAGAGTTTAATAGAAAGAAGGAAGAAGACAGAAGGAAGAAGCTCCTCCTTACAGAGACAGAGGGAGTGGGGCTCCAAAACCAAAAGAGGAGACCCCAAGTGGGGTGGAAACCAGCCAAGTACACACAGAGGCTGGACGAGGTGGTATTTAATTGGCATAGGAGCTCAGGGGATTGGTTTGATCAGTCATGTTATTCACATAGCCCATGAAGAAAGCTGGCCCTCCCACCCTACCCTTTTAATGCAAATGCAGGGTGCCATGATGTTCTACACATGTGGGGATATGTGAGGGTGGCCATGCTGCCAGGAACATGTGGGGCAAAGGCAGGAAAGCCATTATTTATGTGGACCCAGTTTCTAATGGCCTATATTTGCGTATCAAATGTTGCTGCTGGGCTCTACCCAGGCTTTCCAGCTAGACAAGAAATGTCTTTAAAAATGAAAACTTGGCAGGGTATGGTGGCTCACTCCTGTAATTCCAGCGCTTTGGGAGGCCAAGGCAGGCAGATCACCCTGAGGTCGGGAGTTTGAGACCAGCATGGAGAAACCCTGTCTCTACTAAAAATACAAAATTAGCCAGGCATGGTGGCAGATGCCTATAATCCCAGCTAATGGGGAGGCTGAGGCAGGAGAATCGCTTGAATCTGGGAGGCAGAAGTTGCCATGTACCGAGATCACGCCACTGCAGCCTGAGCAACAAAAGCAAAACTTTGTCTCAAATGAATGAATGAATGAATGAATGAGATAAAAATGAAAGCTTCCCAAGGACCCCTTTTCCTCTCTATCTGCCTATAATAATTTCTTAGTAACTCCTACCACAGCATCAGA
Organism: Sapajus apella; assembly: GCF_009761245.1. Classification (NCBI taxonomy): domain Eukaryota; kingdom Metazoa; phylum Chordata; class Mammalia; order Primates; family Cebidae; genus Sapajus; species Sapajus apella. The sequence continues at coordinate 41,737,032 of NW_022436944.1, read as the reverse complement.
ACTGTTTTGTGATCTAGCCCTTGCCCATCATTTTTGCCAGTCTTAACACATTTGTTCTCAACTCCTGCCCAGTTACCTCATTTGAAGATTGAAAACAAGATGTGTTTGTTCATTTGCCTGGAACGTTCCTGAATTATAACATTATACCTCATCCCATCCCACACTTCACAGAAGAATGCACGTGTGTGCCAATGCATATGTGCCTGGGTGCACACAAACATGAACAAATCCATTCATATTGTTACTTGGTTGATTCCCACTTCTAGGCTTCTGCATAAACTCATTCCTAGCACCTAGTGAAATTGTATTATCCTCCTGCTTGTCAACGCCATGAAGTTTTCAGCTCCTTGATGACGCATACAGCTTAATTCCATACATCTTTATTCTAGCAACTAACACAGTTTTACATTAAACCCAACAAAAAGAGCTGTGTTATTTTTCTAAGACGATCATGCTAGGAATTATTTTAACAGCAAAAACACATTCCAAAACACATAGTAACAACTTTAATGCACATAATCAATAAGTTTTACTACGTGAACTTTATTACATTTAACTACTTTGTGATAGAAATCAAAGGTATTAACCAGTGTAGCTTAGAGTTTGAATGTGCAACCATTGGGCTGAGCATTTCTCAGAGACAGCATAAAATTAAGTTGCTATTTTAATTATCATAATTGCATTCAGATTCATCATTAAATTAGCGAGCTACTTTGGTTCTAATGAAAGTGAAGAACATTTTTAAAAGCTCTATTGAGTTGAATTGACTATGTATCCAACTTTAAGTTGTGACATTGGAACGGGTTTAAATTTGAGGGCAGAGAGCATAGTAATCCCATGGGTAGAGTCCATGCCACCCTTCCAGTGTACAAACAGTCTCTAGTTTGCTTTACTTTTGTTATGACTGAGCTTATGCGGTAGCCTTAACAATATTTTACACTTAAACATGATTGCTCAAATCAGTCACCCTCAAACTAACAGCCGGTGCTTGGCCAAACCTAAAGGTGAAGGTCAGAAGGCAGAATATGTAACAATAATGATACTGATCCATTTGGGCCTTTTTTTAAAATTTTTTTTTTTCAAATTAAAAAAAAAAAAGTAGGTTTAGTGGTGCATTTGAAGGTTTGTTATACAGGCAAATTGCATGTTGTGGGGTTTGGTGTCCAGGTTATTTCATCACCCAGGTAATAAGCATAGTCCCCAATAAGTAGTTTTTGTTGTTGTTGTTGTTGTTTTTTTTTTTTTTGAGACAGAGTTTCACTCTTGTTACCCAGGCTGGAGTGTAATGGCGATCTCGGCTCACCGCAACCTCCGCCTCCTAGGTTCAGGCTATTCTCCTGCCTCAGCCTCCTGAGTAGCTGGGATTACAGGCACGCGCCACCATGCCCAGCTAATTTTTTGTAGTTTTAGTAGAGACGGGGTTTCACCGTGTTGACCAGGATGGTCTCGATCTCTTGACCTCGTGATCCACCCGCCTCGGCCTCCCAAAGTGCTGGGATTACAGGCGTGAGCCACCGCGCCCGGCCAATAAGTAGTTTTTTAACCCTCGCCCTCCTCCCACCTTCCACCCTCAAATAGGCCCTGGTGTCTGTTGTTCCCTTCTTTGTGTTCATATGTACTCAATATTTAGCTCCCATTTATAAGTGAAAATGTGCAGCATTTGGTTTTCCATCTCTGTGTTAGTTTGCTTAGGATAACGGCCTCCACCTCCATCCACATTGCTGCAAAGGACACAATCTTGTTCTTTTTTAATGCCTGCATAGTATTTCATGGTGTATATGAACCACATTTTCTTAATCCAGTTTACCATTGATGGGCATTAGGTTGATCCCTTGTCTTTGCTATTGTGAATCGTATTGTGATTAACATAATAAATGCATGTGCCTTTATGGTAGAATGATTTATGTTCCTTTGGGTATATACTCAATAAAGAGATTGCTGGGTCTAATGGTAATTATGGTTTAAATTATTTAAGAAATATCCAAATTGCTTTCCACCATGGCTGAACTAATTTACCCTCTCACCAACAGTGTATAAGCATTTCTTTTTCTCTACAACCTTGCCAGCATCTGTTATTTTTTGACTTTTTAATAATAGCCATTCTGACCAGTGTGAAATGGTATCTCATTGTGGTTTTGATTTACATTTCTGTAATGATTAGTGATGTTGAGCATTTTTTCCTATGCCTTTTGGCCATGTGTATGTCTGCTTTTGAAAATTGTTCATGGCTGGGTACGGTGGCTCAAGCCTATAATCCCAGCACTTTGGGAGGCCGAGGTTGGTGGATCACAAGGTCAAGAGATCGAGACCATCCTGATCAACATGGTGAAACCCCGTCTCTACTAAAAATACAAAATATTAGCTGGGCATGGTGGCACGTGCCTGTAATCCCAGCTACTCAGGAGGTTGAGGCAGGAGAATTGCCTAAACCCAGGAGGTGGAGGTTGCGGTGAGCCGAGATCACGCCATTGCACTCCAGCCTGGGTAACAAGAGTGAAACTCTCTCAAAAAAAAAGAAAATTGTTCATGTTCTTTGTTCCATTTTTTTAATGAGGTTGTTTGTGTTTTGCTTATAAATTTAAATTCCTTATAGATTCTAGATAGCAGAACTTCATCAGATTAATAGTTTGCAAATATATTCTTCCATTCTATAGGTTGTCTGCTTACTCTGTTGACAGTTTCTTTTGCTATACAGAAGCTCTTTAGTTTAATTAGCTCCCATTTGTCAATTTTTGTTTTTGTTGCAATTGCTTGTGACGTCTTTGTCATGAAATCTTTGTTGGATCCTATGTCCAGAATGGTATTTCCTAGGTTATCCCCTGGGGTTTTTCTATCGTTTTAGATTTTACATTTAAGTCTTCAATCCATCTTGAGTTGATTTTTCTATATGATGTAAGGAAAATGTCCAATTTCAATCTTCTGCATGTAGCTAGCTACTTATCCCAGTACCATTTATTGAATAGGGAGTCCTTTGCCTATTGCTTTTGTTTATTTTATTGAAGAACAGATGGTTGTAGGGGCAAAAAATTATTTCTGCACTTTCTATGCTGTTTCATTGGTTTATGTGTCTGTTTTTGTACCAGTATCTTTCTGTTTTAGTTAAGTAGCCTTGCAGTTTGGATTTGGGTAATGTGATACCTCCAGCTTTGTTCTTTTCACTTAGGATTGCTTTGGCTATTTGGGTTCTTTTTTGGTTCCACATGAATGTCATTATTTTTATTTTTTATTTTACTTTTGAGACAGAGTCTAACTCTGTTGCCCAGGCTGGAGTACAGTGGCATGATCTCGGCTCACTGCAACCTCCGCCTCTCAGGTTTTAGTGATTCTCCCACCTCAGCCTCCCAAATAGCTGGGACTACAGTCATGAGCCACCTCACCCAGCTAATATTTGTATTTTTAGTAGAGACAGGGTTTTGCCCTGTTACCCAGGCTGGTTTCAAACTCCTGGCCTCAAGCAATCTGCTCACATTGGCCTCCCAAATTGCTAGGATTACAGGTGTGAGCCATCATACCTGGCCATATGAATGAAAAAAATTTTTATAAATAATTCTATGAAGTGTGTCATCGGTAGTTTGATAGGAATAGTATTGAATCTATCAATTGCTTTGGACAGTTTGGCCATTTTAACAATATTAATTCTTCCTATGAGCATGGAATGCTTTTCCCTTGTCTCACCTATATTTTATCTGCATAGCGTTTTGTAATTCTTGTAGATATCTTTCATTTCCCTTGTTAACTCTATTTCCAGCTATTTTATTCTTTTCTTGGCTATTGTGAATGGGACTGCTTCTTCATTTGCTTCTCAGCTTGGATGTTGTTTGTATATAGGAATACTACTGACTTTTGCACATTGATTTAGTATCCCAAAGTTTTGCTGAAGTTGTTTGTCAGATCAAGGAGCTTTTGGGAAGAGACTATGGGGTTTTCTAGATATAGGATTATATCATCTGCAAACAGGGATAGTTTGAATTCTCCTCTTCTGATTTAGATACCTTTTATTTATTTAACTTGCCTGATTGCTCCTAGCCAGGATTTCCAGTGCCGTGTTGGATAAGAGTCACAAGACAGGCCATCCTTGTCTTATTTTGGTTCTCAAGGGTAATGCTTCCAGCTTTGACGATTCAGTATGATGTTGGGTATGGATTTGTCATACATAGCTCTTATTATTTTGAAGTATGTTCCTTTAATGCCTAGTTTGTTGAGAATTTTTAACACGAAGCGATATTAAATTTTATTGAAAGTCTTTTTTGTATATATTGAAATAATCATGTAGTTTTGTCTTTGTTCTCTTTATGCGATGAGTCACACTTATTGATTTGTGTATGTTGAACCAGCCGTGTACTTAAGGGACAAAGCCTATTTGATTATGGTAGATTAGCTTTTTGGTGTGCTGCTGGGTTAGGTTTGCTAGCATTTTGTAGAGGACTTTGACATCTATGTTTATCAAGGATATAGACCTGAAGTGTTTTTATTTATTTATTTATTTATTTAGGAGACGGAGTCTTGAGTGTAGTGGTGCAATCTTGGCTTGCTGCAACCTCCATCTCCCTGGTTCAAGCAATTCCCCTTCCTTAGCCTCACATCTGGCTAATATTTTGGTATTTTTAGTAGAGACGGGGTTTCACCATGCTGGCCAGACTGGTCTCAAACTACTGACTTCAGACAATCTACCCACCTCAGCCTCCCAAAGTTCTGAGATTATGGGCATGAGCCACTGCGCCTAGGCAATACATATATTTTTTTTAATCTTTGCGAGCTTTAGGTATCAAGATGATCTGGCCTTACCAAATGAGTTGTCAAGGAGTGCCTCTGCCTCCAGTTTTTTAGAAGAGTTTCAGTAGGAATGGTACCAGCTCTTCTTTATACATCTGGTAGAATTCAGCTGTGAATTTGCCTGATCCTGGGCTTTTTGGGGTTGCCAGGCTTATTATTCGTGATTCAATTTTGGAACTTGTTATTGGTCTTTTCAGGGATTCAATTACTTCCTTGTTCAATCTCCAATCTTGGAAGATTGTATGTTTCCAGGAATCTATCTCTCTCTTCTAGGTCTTCTAGCTTATGTGCATAAAGGTGTTCACAGTATTTCTGTGGAGTCAGTAGTCATATCCCTTTTTCCTTTCTTATTGTGTTTATTTGGAACTTCTCTCTTTTTTCTTTCTTAGTCTAGCTGGTGTTTAATCTATCTATTAATTTTCTCAAAGAGGCAACTCCTGGGTTTGTTGATCTTTTGTATGTTGTGGGTTTATTTTTTGTTTTTTTTTTTTCCATTTCACTTTCCTTCGGCTCAGCTTTGATTTTGGTTATTTCTTGTCTTCTGCTAGCTTTGGGGCTGGTTTCCTCTTGCTTCTGTAGTTTTTCTAAATGTGATATTAGGTTGTTAATTTGAGACCTTCCTAACTTTTCAATGTGGGCCTTTAGTGCTATGTATTTTTCTCTTGAAACTGCCTTAGCCATACAGACGTTTTGGTATGTTGTGCCTTTGTTCTCATCAGTTTCAAAGAATTTCTTGACTTCTGCCTTAATTTCATTATTTACGCAAAGTAATTCAGGAGCAGGTTGTTTAACTTCCATGTAATTATACGGTTTTGAGTGATATTCTTAGAATTGATTTCTATTTTTATTGTGCTGTTGTAACTTATTTAATTTATTTATTTACTTTTGCCATATTTCTATTTCTCTGCCAGCTCTCTAGTAGAATTAGGTAAAGCTAGAAAGAAAATAATGCTTTCTTCCATGCTGCTTATTAAGTAGAAGAGTTTGTGGGAAACAATATAATTCTCGCTCTTCACTGAAATAGTCAGGGATTTGAGTCTGACTTATGGAACTCAAGGTTATTTATTTTTCCATTTATCTATCTATTAATTCATACCCATTCTTAAATCTACAAATATTATTGTAACATATGAGATACTGAAGCAATGAATACTATGATGCAGACTAGGAGTTCTAGCCTTAAGATGTCTTCATTCTGGTTGGGCATCTAAACAAGATAGATGCACAAAATATAATCCAAGGTAGAACATATTTGTTGGAAGAAAATAACATACATAGTGCCGTGAAGATCTAGAGCAGCTGAAATGATCTTTTCCTATGAGGGAGTTAAAAGGGGACACAGACATTGTTAACTAGAATTTGTGAAACTTAATGTCAACAGTATGTAATTTATAAAAGAATTCCTTTGATGAAATGTTTCATTTAGTCAACTTTTAGTGAGTACTCTGTATTTCCTAGTTATCAGATATAGCTTCTGTCCTCTAGTGATTCATTTAAATAAAGGAGACAGAACAAAAAGCTGTGATAAAGTGGTTCAGAAGTTTTATGCTAGAGGCTTGTAAAGGTTATGGGAATACCTAACTCTTGGAGACAGATGTTCTTAAATTTACAGATAAAGAAACCAGGTTCTGAGTTAGGAAAATTGACCAAGATAAACAGATCTGCAAGAAGCAGAGCTGGAATTTGAGTGGCGTTTTGATTCCTCCCAGGGTTTTTGCCTTGCTGTCTCCTGTTAGGAAGCAAAACATTTACACTCAGTCTTCCCATAATCCTCATTAGCACTAACTCCAATTTTGGTTGCTAACTGATATCACCGTGTCTGCTACATTACTCAAGGTAGTTCCTTTCATTTTGCAGAAGCCTCAAAGACTCCTAAGGGTTTTGGTGTAAATACTCATCTTTGCATACAAGACCCTGGAACTGTTAAAAAGGCTCTAATGTGAGTGTCTGCCTATAGTTTATGTTTTTCACATATTTATTGTGGTTTTCACCTGCATGGAAGCTGGTAAGAGAAGATAAGGTCAAGGACCAAGGCTTTCTGTTGGTTTATATTTTGTTAATAAAAATCATGCTATTATTTTGCCAGAAAGAAAAGCTCTGTGTGTAATTGGAAAGTAACATAACATCTTTGATCTCTGTGTGTAAAATTTATCGTAGATAATTTTGGATTTGCATGAGAAAACATTTCAATTTAGATTTTTTCTCTTCATGTTTGCTCTTGTAATGCTATCCAGAAAGTGACAGAATTCCCTGGAATCACAAAAACCAAGTCTTAAATAGAAAGAAAAAGGAAAGCCTGTTTTTTTGTTTTGTTTTATTTTGTTTTTGCAGTCAAATGTTAAGTTTTCAATATGAATATACAGAATTATCAACTAGAGATACAAGATTACCTACATTGAAAGATATAAGAGTTTTGCAGGATGTATATTATCTCCTTGGGATTATTGCTTCAAAAAAGTGCTTTAATCATTTTAGGCAACTAAGTTGATGTTTAGTACAGTAATTTTGAAAATAAAAATCTAGGCCGGGCACAGTAGCTCATAGCTGTAATCCCAATACTTTCGAAGCCTAGGTGGGAGGATTTCTTGAGGCTAGGAGTTCAAGACCACCCTGGCCAACATAGCCAGACCCATCTCAAAAAAAAAAAAAAAAAAAAAAAAAAAAAAACTGCAGTAACCTAAAAAGGGTTTGTTCATGGCCCGTAAATGCATGCTTCTCCCTATATTACTAAGACATTTTAGATCAGTATATAGTGTTACATAAAAATAAGTTAGTCTAGTCTAGAGTTCAGCAGTCATAGTTTTCCGTACAAAGTTGTCAATTTCCTAAACATAAATAAAAGTAATTTTTTAATTCATATAGCTTTCTAAACGTTTCAAGATGACATCATCTAAAATATTACATTTTATCCTCATCCAAAAAAGAGAAAACTTAAAAGGTATTTCTAAGTTACTGACATTTCCGTTTTAAATAATTTGCTTCACAGAAGACCATGAATGTAAGAAATGGGACAGAAATCATAGCTTCTATAGTAGAAACATAAATCTCTCATTTGCTAAATAACATAGAAAAAATATGTTCATGATTTAGTATCTGCCTTCTTATTTCCAGCTATTGATACATACTAGTATGTATCAATTTTCATGGAGGAAGTATTCAACATCCTGAGAGATGAATGGATCATTAAAAGTGCCTTACTCTAGCAGCAATAGGTAAAATCAGTTTCTTTATTCAGTGTGATCCAAGATTCTAACTAGATTATATGCCTTTGTATTAAAAAACTAATCTAATAACTATAATTGGAATAATGATATAATGCATTACTTGTGATGGCTATGAAACCCATTGGTAACTTCTTTTCACTCTATTTATTCAAAAAGGTAAAGGTAACATCTTCCATAAAACTTGCAATTAATGGGGGATGGTCAGATAGTTTTTCTAAGTTATATTCTGCCAAAATGTATTTATTTGTGTGTTTCTTATTTTTGTTTTTTTTGTTGTTGTTGTTTTTGCTTTTGTTTTTGAGACGGAGTTTCACTCTTGTTACCCAGGCTGGAGTGCAATGGCGTGATCTCGGCTCACCACAACCTCCACCTCCTGGGTTCAGGCAATTCTCCTGCCTCAACCTCCTGAGTAGCTGGGATTACAGGCACGTGCCACCATGCCCAGCTAATGTTTTGTATTTTTAGTAGAGACGGGGTTTCACCATGTTGACCAGGATGGTCTTGATCTCTTGACCTGGTGATCCACCCGCCTTGGCCTCCCAAAGTGCTGGGATTACAGGCTTGAGCCACCACGCCCAGCTGTTTGCTTATTTTTGAAACAGAGTCTTGCTAGGCTGGAGTGCAGTGGCATGATCTTTGCTCACTGCAACATCCACCTCTCAGGTTCAAGCGATTCTCCCACCTCAGCCTTCCAAGTAACTGGGATCACAGGCGTTCGCCACCATATCTAGAAAATTTGTATTTTTTGGTAGAGAAGAGATTTCACCGTATTGATCAGGCTAGTCTCAAACTCCTGACCTCAAGTGATCCTCCCTCCCAAAGTGCTGGGATTACAGGCGGGAGCCACCTTGCCTAGCCATTTTCTTAAAATATATAATACAAGGAATAACAAAAGAAATAAATCAAGTGAGAGTATATTGAAAAAGTTTTTTTGTCTTGTTCTGTGTTTGTTTGCTTGTTTATAAAAAAACCATTTAAAAATCCATAAAGAAAACCCATTGAATTTGTGGGCACTTCGTCATCATGTTGATTTAATTTAGCTATTGATTTTTAAGAATATTTGTAATTACTTAAAACCTTAGAAAGATCTTGCTTTATTCTTATCAAAATCCTACCGAGTATAAGCCTCTGCACAATCAAGAGTTTGTTTTTTTTTTTTTTTTTTTTTTTTATTGTATCAGCCATCTTTTTATTGCAAAAAGAAAAATAAAACATTTACTACGATGTGCCACACTTCCTAGTTTGGTCAGTGAGCATATTTGCTTTTGGACACCTCAACTGATACTTAGTTCAACATTAGCATTATGAAAATCACATATATGGTATTTAGAATCTCTATGGTATATTGTAATTTAATGAAAACTTTACCTAAATGTGTGTGTGTGTGTGTGTGTGTGTGTGTGTGTGTGTAGTTTTACCTTTAGTGTGCAAATAAAAGTAAAATTTTACACAGCTGAATAGGATATAAGCACCTTAGGTTCCAGAATGGTAAATATCTACTGTCAAAAATTAAAAAAGAAAAGTCATCCATTTGTCTACTATACAGGGTTTAGCAATTTTTTTTCTGCAAGGGATCATGCAATAAGTATTTTAGCCTCTCTCATAACTATTCAATTCTGAAACTTGCGTGAAAGCAGCCATTGGCAATATGTAAATGAATGAGCATGGCTGTGTTCCAGTAAAAGTTTCTTTACCTAAACAGGCAGCAAGCCTGTTCCGGCCATAGTCTGTAAATCTCTAATTTAGATACCTCCAAATATTAAGCTATTTATGGTTGTTCCAGTTATCGGTGTATGCAAACAAACCAACTCAAACTCAGCTGTGAAAAAAATCTCAAATATTTATTATTAATATCTTTAATGATTCTGGTGGTTAACTAAGTAGGCAGGTTTTCTTAAATCTTAGCTGGGGAATAGGGTGTTTCTTTTGTGTTATGGTCAAATGGCAGTTTGTGGAGAGTCATCTCAAAGCCTTCCTGACTTATGTCAAGCTGTCGATGCTGCCCATTGGCTAGAACCTCAGCAGGGGCTGTCTGCCAGAGTACTTACTGGTGACCTCTCCATACACATGGCCTAGGCTTTTTAACATCGCATCTGAGTTACAAAAAGATAGCCAGGCTGAAGCTGTATATCCTTTTATGACTTAAAGTCACAACACCCTCTCACCATACTCGATTGGCTGAGACAGGCATAAAGGGGTAGGGGATAGATTTCATCTGATGATGATAGAGTGACAGTCACATTATAAGAACAGCATGTGAGATGGGAATTAAATCTAGCACCATGATATTTTTATTACAGTTTTTTTTTTTGGATTGGAATAACATCAACAGCAAAAGAAGAGCCAGATGTGGTGACACACACCTGTAGAACCAACTACTCAGGAGGCTGAGGTGGGAGGATTGCTTGAGCCTAGGGGTTTGTGGCTGCAGTGAGCTATGATTGCACCATTGCACTCCAGCCTGAGTGGCAGAGTTACACACCTCATCTTTAAAGCATAAATAAATAAACATTTTAAAAATACAAATTAGATCAGTCAGGACAAAAAGAGTTGGAGAGCAAAGAAAAAACTGGGACAACAGGAAAGACATGTTCATAATGGTGGCTAAGGAAAGCAGGGGCTAAAATCATATTTATAAAAGGTTTAAGCTATGTGTTTGAAGCAAAAGAATTTCAGGAACTTGTGTAAAGGATGAATGGAGAGCCTCTTAAGTGATCAGAAGAAGGTTGTGTTCAGATCCAAAGAAGGTTGTGTTCAGATCCAAAGAAGGAAGTCAGGTCTCCATAACCAGAAGATTGGTATGCCCTTGATATTATGCCACATTCTGACCCAACAGGAGCTTCACAATGTGCTGGATGTCTGGAACCAGGAAATTCCTAGACTTCTAGAAGTCCAGAACCCATTGCCCATCAAAGACAACCTGTAGCTCAGGATGGGGCAGATAAATGAAATGCCTCTAGCTGGAAAAACGCTAGTGTTGATAAGTGAAGTTGAATCCTGACATGTGTCACAAAAGCCAAACTCTCACCGAAATGACTGCATCAATTGGTTGGTTTGACATCACAAGTCCAAAAATAGATAGAAATAGCCCATCTGGGAAGTTAAAGACTGAGGAAAGTCTTTAAAACTCTCCCCTAACTTCTTTCATTTCTGTGCTCAATAAGCCATTTTCTGCATTAGAGCCCTCAGAAGAGCCCTTCAGAGCATGCACCTGATACGAGAGCCCTGAGACATCTGCTGAGCCATTTAAGTCCTCTCTTTGCTATACCCAGCTTTCTCTGTCTGTGGACCAAATGTGCCTATTTTTTGCTCCACTGATTTAATAGCCCCAGGAAAGTTGATAATGTGATCATAGAAGTTCTATCTGAGTGGAACATCTTGAATTCCATCTTCAGTCTTACTCTGGGGCTCCCTGGACCCTGTAGACTCTAACTTTGCTACATTGAAGCTGCTTTTGTTGCAGAGCTTATTGGAATCAGTTCCTCTATTTTGTGTGTGTGTGTGTGTGTGTGTGTGTGTGTGTGTGTGTGTGTGTGTGTGTGT
>NW_022436944.1:41707193-41725482 GCF_009761245.1 Sapajus apella | reverse complement strand
TGTGTGTGTGTGTGTGTGTGTGTGTGTGTGTGTGTGTGTGTGTGTGTTTCCGTTAGTCTATCAACTGCAAGAAAAATTTGCCTTATTATTTAGCAGCATTTTAACAGGTTTCAGTCCATTAAAAGCAAAAGAGAGCATTAAATAGCCTTCTTCAGCTTTTAAGCAGCAAGCTTTCATCAGTTTATTAATAGACTCTAACTGCAAATGTGCTCGTTACGTACTAGGGCTTTCGGCCAACTCTAGCAGCAACAATGGTGTCCTCTGGGACTAGAATCCAATTCTAAGTTCTACCTTCAGGTAATGCTTTTGGACTGCTTTGGAGAGTTAAACAAATAAATGCTGAAATTTCCTTCCAGAGAGCTGAAACTGACTAGATTTATTCATGCTTCAAAAACCCTGGCCTAAGAAAATAGCCAAGACCGAAGAAGCACATTGATCAGTGGGCCTAAGTCTCTTCCAGCTACAATTTTTTAATGCCATTTTTATCCTGTTTCTACAGAGCTGTGATAATGAATAGATAGAAAGCTGAGATTCAGGATAATTAGAAGGATACACATGGTTTCTTACAGAAAGAGTAAAATCCACTAGAACAATATGAAGAATTTTGCCTTCATGAGAGTATAGCAAAAAAATTCTACTCTAGAGATGTAGATACATGTGGCCACTAGAAAAGCTAAATTAATATTAGCTCCTGGTGGAACTGCCATGCTTTTGGGCACCTCAACTGATAGTTCAACATTAGCATTGCGAAAATCACATATACGGCTATTTAGAATCTCTGTGGTGTATCGACATTTAATGAAACCTTTACCCAAATGTGCCTGTGTGTGTGTAGCTTATTAGATTCAGTATAAAACCATGGCATGCTTCCTCCTTTCTCCGATAACAGTTGTGTTTCCCTTTGTGCCTTTACTGCCAGGACGATTAGAACAAGTATTATGAACAATTGTAATCCTCGTTTAAGTACAGGGAGGGGAAAAGGAAGAGGTAGATCGAGCACAAGAAAGGAAAGAGATGTATAATTTTATCCCTGTTTCAAAGAATTAAAAAAAAAAATCATCCAAAAGAGACTATTCAACCTGGAGAGAGTATAACTTCAATTTTCAAATATCTCCACCCATCCTCTTCCTATATAGCACTGTGGAAGCTCTTAAGGAAAACTGACTTGATTTTAACAACTAAAGAAATTTCATTTGCATTGCACATTCCTGTAATACTAATAGCGTAGACATTTGTAGCACATAGTACAAATTAAGAATTCTATTGTATTACATGGATTGATTCGTTTAATTCTCACAACAGTTCAACAAAGATTTTAACTTTATTTTCATGTTGTGAATAAAGATATAATATAAAGGAACACTTTGGGCAAGAACCTAACCTAGAGGTTAGGTTCTTGCCCAAAGTCACACGTTTGATAATGATTTAGCTGGAACCAAGATGTGACTTCAGCAAATCCAGCTTAAGAGGACTGATCCTGAGCATTAAGCATGTTGCTTCTATTAGGGAAGGTTGTGATCTAGCTATGTGTATTATATTTTCAGCAAGTATGTTTGATTAGCATTCCTCAATCAAGTTTTCTCCATTCTATGACTATATTAATGTTATGCATATGTATATGGTATGTGTTTGTGTGATTGCACTTGGAAGCATCAGTAAATATATAGGACTGACAATTGGGAAGATTATAATGTTATTAAACCTACTATCGAGATGTTAGATAAGATTTGGAATTTGAAGTAGAGACAATGCTCACCAAATATCTATTATTTCCCCTATATTTTTGAGCCCCTCTTACATTTATATTGGGGCCATATAATTAATTCTAACAAATGTGATTATAAGCAAAAGCAATTAATTGCGAACTACTGCATTTACAAAAAAAACAAGCAGACAAACAAAAAACACTACAGTGTAGGATCAGAGCAGCAAATGAAAGGCCACAGTATTTTGTGGAATGTTAAAGAGTTAGAAAAAATATTGGAGGCATTTTTCATGGAAAGCTTGAGGGTAAGGTGCGAGCTGTCCTAAAATATCTGGTGTGTTAGGATACGGGAATGAAAAGCCTTATTCTAATGGCATGAAAGTATACAGCAGAGTAAATCAATGAAAAATACAGAGGAACTTATTAGATTCAATATAAATAAGAACTTCTTTTGATACCACATTTACGACCCTCCATTACTTTTGTAAATAATTTATTTTTTGGTTTTGCCATTATCATGGTCCTAGCCAGTAAAAAACAGTACGATATAAATAGTCATCACACAAATATATGTGAATAAATGAACAAATAAACATTCTATCAAATAGAGCACTCCAAATATTTTCCTGACTTTGGAAGAATTCTAGTACAGGGTATGTGACCGGTTGCTAGGAATATTTTGGAGCAACTTCCAGCCCTGGATTGTGGTCATACTAGATGTGACCTAATGTCTGTCCCAATGCCCAGATTCTTTCATTTTCATTTTTTTTTTTACATTTGAACTTTCCTGATCATTAAAGCCTTTCGCTTTTTACTTCCAAGCAGATAGCAAATCTAGTCAAGATGTTTGTTGTTGCAAAATCACGAAGAAATATCGCAAGCATTTTTTTTTAGCCCTACCTGTTTGCAAGGGCATTTATCATCTTTTGATAACATGTCATCATGTTCAGAGAAATGGACAGTATGTACTCTGTAATCAGGATGGAGGCTGTGACATGACTGATGTGAGCCTTTATCAGGTATCATCGTCAAATATAAGTCTCTGAATGAAATGTGTGTGTTTGAAAGGCCTGCACTTGGGTTTATGAGACTTGGCTCCTTTTTTTCATATGAGTTATAAATTAATGCATGCAGTGATAACTCATTTCAAGTTGGGTGCTCATATGCATGCATGGCTCAGTGTTGATCATCAGTCAGATTAGCCTCATTGTTCACTGAGCATCCCTTCTACTCAGCTGGCCATTGGCTGAATTTGTGACTCTCTAGATAAATTGCTTCAATCTCTCTGCTAAGTCACTTTTCAGAGAGGGCCAGCTTCTAAACTGGCAGCTATAAAAAGCATCAGCTAGCCACCCAATCCTAACACAGGATTCTGTGTTATGTAGGTGTTTTAAGATAATTCACTGCTACCAAGGAGCTTTCAGTCTTGCTTAGTAGAGAAAACTGAAATGCAAATACTGTGAGGTGTGCCTAAAAGCACAGGCAAAAGGGGCGGTGCAGATGTGGCGATGGTGGTAGTGGGATTCAGATAAAGGATTTGTTTGAAAAAAGAAGATGAAATTTGGACTCAGACATTAAGTTTCTAATCTCAGCTGTACCATTTAATTTTCTTCATCTGTCAAATAACAAATTATAGGGAGAATGATTAATAATGCAATTAAGGCATTTAACTTAAAGCATGCCACATAGCAGACACTCTGATGGTAGAAAGTAACTGTTGCTATTTATTATGATCATTATTATTAAAGTGTATTACAATTTTGAGGCAGAGGTGGAATAACCCACTTCTCTGTAATCTTCACATATGGGAAAAATGGTGAAAGGAGGAATTAAAAAGATGTCATCTATATAAAAAATAACATAGAGAAAGACGATCGCTAAGCTAGCAAGAACAGAAATGATGGTACAGCAGAAAAGAGGGCCAAGGCATTCCAGGGCCTTTGAAGTGCCAGAAAGGTAAGAATCAAGGATGCCTGATGTGCATTTGCCACCACCAGCTGGCAGTTAAGGACAATTCAAGTTGTCTTCTCAGGTGAGCTCCAGTATTTAGCAGAGCTTGCCCTTCACAATAGGATAAGTGTCTCTAATGTTTGCATTTGGACCCATCTCCAGCTTTATCAAGTTAGCGAGCCTGTGGATCAGGACAAGCATTTTTTTTAGATGCAATCTTCCTGAGCCAACTGATCATGTAACACTGTGACTCAGAAACACCTACATGGGAAATAAGCCTTGACATGTGTTCCTATCAAATAATTCAGTTTAAATGTCAGTCATGGAAAGTTTCTGGTTCCAAAGAAAATGGAGTAAACTCATTTCACCTGATTTCTCCTGCATTAATTATAAAGTCTGGACAGAACACATAAGGCAAGCATTAGAAGACTTTGAAGAAAGAGAGAGTAGGGAGAGTGGTAGGACTGTCCAGCAGCCTCAAGACTTATGGGATGACTCAGTGACAAGTTATCTGTTTTTGGTTTGCTTCATTTATTTTGGTTTGTTTGCCTCCTATATATGCCAGTCTGGGCACTAGAGCAGTCTGCAAGGTAGAAGTACCAATGGGTTCAGACAATAGTCCCAAGATAAGTCTGCCCTTTCTGGTCCTCTTCTAAACTTGAAAGAGACAGCCCTGTAGGATGAGACTCTTGACGATAGCCACTGTATTCCAGGAGAGCATCACAAACAAGCCACACGCCTCCCTCTTCTCCTGGACACTTCGGAAAGTGGAGGGAAGAGTCCTGCTGTTTGTGCTCAGTACAAATGCAAGCAGAGGCAATCCTCGCTCCAAAGGGCACTGGTAAAACTGCGGGGCAGGACAATGTTGACCAGTCCCACCCACCTGTGACGATGAATCTAGACCCTTTAAATATCCTTCTTTATGAGATGTCATGATGTTAACCTTGTCAGCAGAGGGCACTGGAGAGACACTGCAGGAGAAAGAGGTCTGTCTTAGTCTTGGCTGTTCACTGACCAGACTCCTACGGTGTGGATAGCTTCTCCTAAAGATGCCCAGCTTGTGCAGTGCATGGTGTCCAGAAACACGCACACGCCGGCGGCCTCTCTCAACACACCCCTAAAGCAGTTTTGTAACATTGTGCCTCTAGTGAGACATCTTCCCATGAACCACTTCTATTTGTACCTTAGAGGGTAGATTTCTAGCAAGTTCTACCAGTGATGCCTCATGGACACCCCTCTGCCATTCAGTGAGCCATAGTCAAACCCTGTTCAACAGGGTCTACAGCTCAGCCCTGGGAAGGGTGTGCTCTTTTCTTTGGGCACATTATCTCAGCCCTAGGTAGGCATGACTGTTCCTTATAGCTGCTATTCCTATATTATTGGGAGTCTCATTATTTCTTACTACACAATCATCATTAAGCAATACCTTGTTACAGTCAACATGTTAATATTAAATTTCCTATGTCCAAATTGCTGTGCACTTTCTCTTTTTTGATTGGACCCTGACTGACAAAGAATGATGCCAATAGCATGATCCATAAAAGAAAAAGGATAAATTGGACTTCATCAAAATTAAAAACTTATGCTCTGCAAAAAGGAAATCTTAGTCCAGGAGAAAATATTTTTAATTCACCTATCTGGAAAAGATGTTATATCTAGAATATATAAAGAGTACTTTAAATTCGACAGCAAGGAAACAAATAACCCACTTAGAAAATAGACAAAAGCCTTGAGCAGAACTTTTCTCAAAGAATGAACAGATGGTGCAATGAAAAGCACATAAAAAGATGTTCAACATTATTAGCTATTAGGGAAATGCAAATCAGAGAGAGCCATGATAAGATACCTCTACACACCCATTAGAATGTGTGAAATAAATAACAAATGCCATCAGTGCTAAGTCCTGATGAGGATGTAGAGCAACGGGGGCTTTTACACATTGCTGGTAAGAAAGAGTTTGGCATTTTCTTGTAAAGATAAACATATACTTGCCATATGATCCAGCAATATTACTCCTGGGTATTTACTCCAGACATTTATAACAGTTCTGTTAATCCTCACATACAGTAGAAACAACCCATGTCTTTCATTGGGCAAGTGAATTAATAAATTGTGACTAGAGATACAGCGAGATACCATTCAGCAGTACAGAGGAATAAACTATTGATACATATAATTTGGATAGATCTCAAGGATATTATGGTGAGTGAACAAAACCAATCTCAAAGTGATCCATCCTTTACTATTCCATTTATGTGACATTCTCCAAATTACACTGAAGGCATAGCATGGTTTCAAGGATTTAGGATTGGAGGTAAGCTATGACTTTAATGGGATAGTACAAATAAATATTTTTTGGAGCATTATAACAGTCTATTCCAGATCATGGTGATGATTACAAGAATCTATCCGTGTGATAAAATGTCATAGAAATCTATATTTAAACAAGATGTTAAAACTGGTAAAATCTGAATATGTTCTCTAGTTTTTAATAACACTGTCCAATGTCAGTTTTCTGGTTTAGGAAATTTTGTTGTGGTTGCTGTTGTCATCGCAGGAATCTAGATGGAAACTACACAGCAATTCTCTCTATACTATTTTTGCAACTTCTCTGTGTGTCTAAAATTATTTCAAAGTAAAAATTAAACAAAAAACCCACCACCGCAGCAAAAACAGAGATCACATTCCCATAAGCAGAAGAATACCACAGTAGAAGGATAGGACTTAGACATCCTAGGTACTCATGTAAGACATTATTCAAAGCCACACCTGTGAGTTAGTTGACCTAATTTGACATCTAGAAATTGGCACGTCCAAAATATTTCACAGATAATTCTACTGATTACAAAGGTTAGGGAATCGCTAATTTCAAAAATTTTAGGGCAAAATCAGTTTTGCCTAAGAGGGAGTAGTCTCCCAGGTTTCTTGGGTTTGTGTTATTAGGAAGTACTTCTGTTGTCCTGAACTTCAGTGACCATGGGCAAGGATGACTTAGAGTAATAGTTGCCTCTAAACTTTTTCTGTAAAGGGCCAGGTGGAAAGATTTTGCTCTTTGCAGACCATACACTTTCTGTCATAGTTACTGATTCTGCCATTGTAGTACAAAAGCAGCCTTAGATCATACATAAATGTGTGGTCATGTCTAGTGTTCCAAAAAAACTTTGTTTAGAAAAACGGTGAACCAGATTTGACCCAGGGGCCACAGTTTGCCGACTCCTGATTTACAGAACTGAGTGAACCACACCCTTAGTAAGAGTCAATCATGTGAAAGTCCTAGTCCTTGAATTCTTACAGTCATACTCAGAATTAATAAACAATGGAGTCCAGACTAATAGAATCAATGGCTCTACATACTGACTCTTGTAAATCACACTGAGTTCACTGGAGTCAGTCTGTCCTCCTTACTTCAAAGAAAGTGAACACAATTATTGGAGGTCAGAAAAAAACACCCAGGATGGTGAACAAAATCTGGAAACCATACCCTGGGAAAAGTAGGTGATGGAACTGCATCACTGAACCTAAAGACAATGTTTAAAGTAGTGTCCAAATATTTAATTTGTGATTTGAAACAGGAATCATGAAGTTTATGACTTCAAAAAGTAGAACAAGATCTATTTATCCAGCAGTTATATATTGAGAACCTACAACATTCACATGCTGTTTTAGGCACCCAAGATAAATATACTACCTAACTAGACAGCAAAGGAGGTTTCAGAAAGGTGACTTCCCAGTCAATAAAAAAGAATTCTTTAAAAATTACAAGCTATCTGAGGCAAGGAGTGGTGGCTCTCACCTGTAATCTCAGCACTTTGTGGAGGCAAAGTGGGAAGATCGCTGGAGCCCAGGAGTTACAGGCTGTAGTAAGCTAAGGTCACATACGGCACTCCAGCTTGGATGACAGAGTGAGACCCTGTCTGTGAAAGAAAAAAGAAAAAAAGCTATCTGAAAGTAGACTAGTCTATCCTGTGAGGTGATGAGTTCTCAGCCTTTGGGGCTGTACAAAAACAGTCTAACACATAGAATAGACTGGCCTCGTGCATTTTAGAGGAGAGTGTGTATAGGAAATGGTTTCAATCTGTTCCATGGACCCTAGGGCTCTCACCAAACTCCGCAAGGCACCGCATTGTGGAGTCCAGAACCCTGGATTGTTCAACCCAGTTTCAATATCTGCGTTTATTTATTAAGAATTGAACTTCTGCATCATCTTTTTCTAAAGAAAGAGTCTGTTGGCTAAAAACATGTTGAAAACCACTGAGATGATCGAATGCCTTATGAGATATATTAAAATCTGTCTAGGTCCCTATTGTGATTACAGCAGAAATCTTAATCATGTTCCTTGTAGGTGATCTCAGTCACTATCAGCGATTGCTCAGCCAGTGTCTTAGAGAGCTTCTCACCACCTCTCACTCTGCCTAGGATGGAGTAACGTTCAATGAATCAACTCGTGGAAAATCTTGAAAATAAGATAAATGTTTAAAGATTATCATATGTGATTAGTAAATTTGAAACGTACTTTCTTAAAATGAAGTTTAATGATTTATGTAACAAATGAAATGATAGTTACTAATGCTGTTATTTGGTTAAAATTGTTTTGAACACCATATCTGAATACACATCTAAATATATTTGAATTATAGGACAGATTTAAATTACTTGCTACTTTGAAATGATCCAAACTTTCTGAATTAAAATAGATTATTGGAAAATGAGCATATTCATGGACTTAGCTTATAAAACAGAACAAGTAAATTTCGAATATCAGCCAAATAATGTACTAATGAATCAGACCATATGTGTTATGCGTTTCAGTGATCATTATAGTAAAAAGATCACTCTTTATTTCTGGATCTTTCCTCATTGGAAAGAGCTGGCTAACCTAGCTGTATGTGATAAGGATAAGGGAGCAGTAAGGGAAGGAACTTCTGGAGGATGATTTGATGTTGAGTGGCAGAAGGCCTTACCCTTACTGCCAAATCAAGCAACTCATCCTCCTGGGGATCCTTTTACCCATAAAAGTGAAAAGTTTATCTTTTAAAAAAAAATTCAGGCCAGGCGTAGCGGCTCACACCTATAATCCTAGCACTTTGGGAGGGTGAGGCGGGTGGATAACCTGAGGTCATGAGTTTGAGATCAGCCTGACCAACATGGTGAAACCCCACCTCTACTAAAAATACAAAACTTAACTGGGCATAGTGGCAGGTGCCTGTAATCCAAGTTATTCGGGAGGCTGAGGCAGGAGAATTGCTTGAACCTTGGAGGCGAAGGTTGCAGTAAGCTGAGACGGTGCCATTACACTCCAGCCTGGGTGACAGAGCGAGACTCTGTTTCAAAAAAAAAAAAAATTTTTTTTCTCACATTCTCTGTATAAATATATGGGTCCACTGTGTTTATTATATCTCACCATCTCTGTATATGACTGTTTCAATAAGGGGGATTAATACTAATATAAAATGTATTTTAAAAGTAGACAGTTCTAATCTCTAGTGGCTGTAGATTTTATTTCCATTTTTAAAAAGCAGACCAAAAGGAATAACCTGCGTATTTAAATAGCAATAATTACCACAGGTTCTGCATGCATTAATACTGTCTGAGTACATTATGATGCATTTGTCATAGCTAATGCATTTCTGTCAAATCAAGTAATATTAGAAAGTAGCTTTTGTAATGAATATTAATGTAAGAGACAGCCATAAGTGAAGCAAATTATAGAGGCAGGTAAATGTAGAATTAGCAACAATTGCAAAGTAGCCTTTCATTACAAATTAAGTTCTTCTTATGATGTTAATAAAAATATAAGGCTCTAGGTAGCCATCAGCAGCCTGCTGAACACTGATAGGAGATTGGAAGTGGTCTTCTTATACTCTGATTCTAAATCAAAAGCCTTAAATACCTTTGCCACACAAAGGAATATTTGCATATCTTAATTTTTTATTCTTGGCCTTAAATAAATCTTTTAAAGAAATCTGCTCTTTAGTAGAGTTAATTTGTAAGTCCAAAGATACTTATAGATGCACACATTTCCAGAATAAATTAAGTAAATAGAGTACTTTGTGTTCACTGAAGCTAGATGCTGTCTAAATAAGAGATCATTAACACATCATTACATGTGTTAATTACACATGCTAAATTATGGATCAGTTCTGAGAAGGAAAATTTCCACAAAAGTTATATAAGTAAAGATAAATTTCTCAAGTGGTATCCTAGATGAAATTACACAGAGAGATATGCATTTCCTGCCTGAATACTGAACCAAATTAACTTAGAGTTCTAGAATCTGCTAAAGCTTTCAGTAGAAAAAATAATTTCAATACTTCTAGACTTTTGTACTTTCAAGTATAAAAATATTAACTTGATAATTTATGTTTTTATCTGAAATAATATAATCAGTTATATATATATATATATATATATATACACCCAATATTTATGAGAAACTTATGGTTGTCACTTTATCAGGTTATATATTTCTTTATGATTACTACTATTTTAATTATACATAATACAAGTTCATTATACCATTTTGAAAGATTTATATGACTTAAACATTTTAAAACTCCCTGTGATTCCCTTCTCCTCCACATTTTTCTGCTGCTAAATTTGAATGAAGGTAAACAGAAAAAAAAAATTATCTTTCTTTCTGTCCTTTAAATCTCTTTTTGGTGTTATTGGGGATGATGTTTTTGTATTGAAGATATTCATAAACTTGAGTAACAGACACTGTTCTTTATTTCTTTCAAAAGAAATAGCCAGTACTAGGAAAAAGGAATCCTACTTCAAATATTTGATTCTTTCTGTATCAGACAGCTTAGGCTAAATTATGCTATGGTAATAGATGACTCCCAATCTCAGTAGCTTACAGTAACAAAGGTTTTTTCTTCCACGGTGGCTCTGCTCAATGTGACTTTAGTTCTGGATATAGTCTAATGGAACAGGTATACCTGGGTATTGCTTGTTTTAAAGTTCAGAGAAACTGAACATAATGTTAGGGCACACATTATCTATGTTACTTTAACTCTTTTTTTCTTTTACCAAAGTCAATTGCATGGCCTAATGTCAATTGCACACAGGCATATATACACTCCTCTGGTAAGGACGAGCACTGCAGAGAGAGTGCAAAATATTCAAATATTATTGAATATTTGAATATTTTGCGCAATGATGCTATCAACCACAGGGTAAACATTTGTTTATATAATATACATTTTGGCATGCGTATTATGTGCTAGATTTTGCTTTGGTATTTCGGCAAGAGTGATGAATAATATAGATACTCTCTTCTTTCATGGTTATTGCATGGATTCAAATTTTACATTACTTTCATAGAGGCTATAAATACTCCTTCCTGAACAAAACTCTCATTAGGGATGAGGAGGTAAGAAGTAAGCCAAGGACATTTTAATGCATATTCCTGATGATCCTGAATTGTCTCTGGAAACATGCCCCCTCCCACTTTGTTGTAATAGTAGAGAAATTCACTATCATTGATACATTTGTTCTTTTTATGAGAAATGTAGATGACAACAAATAGGACAGAAAATTGGTGGCCATCCATATATGTTTATTGGTTTTAGTTTCTAGGAGTGATGATCCATGAAGGATGTGAAATAATTTAGTGTTTGCTTTGGCGCAGATTTTTGGGATGTCAGAGAAAAGGCAGAACTGCTAGACAAAGCCATGAACAAAAACAGGAAAGCAGGAATGAACATTACATTGGTTGATAGGGGAATTAGAATGTCAGGGTCAGACAGGGAGGATGGAAGTCCATCAGCAAGCGTGGGTAGACATAGTAGGTTAAGAATGCAGAGCTTGACATCAGGGAGACAAATGTGACAGTGGGATATTTAAGAATGAGCAGTGACCTGAACAAAGCAGTATGTTGGGGAGATCTTTGCAAAATTATTCATTTAAATATGATGCAATTTCTACCCAAAAGTCCAGGAATGTTTTTTATATTTATTACTATTATTTTTGAGACAGGGTCTTGCTGTGTCACCCAGGCTGAAGTACAGTGGCATGATCACAGCTCAAGTCAGCCTCCACCTTCTGGCCTCAAGTGATTCTCCTGCCTCAGCCTCCCAAGTAGCTGGACATCAGATGCACACCACCATGTCTGGCTAGGTTTTATGTTTTTGTTTTTGTTTTAAGTATAAACAAGATCTTGCTATAGAGACCTCAACCAGACTCTCACCCATGCTGGCATTGAACTCCTAAACTCAAGTGATCCACCCTCCTCGACATTCTAAAGTGCTGGGACTATAGGCATGAGACACAGTACCCAACTGACCTGGAAATGTTAATAGGACAGGAAAGGAAGGGATCTACTGGAGTGACATTGTAGTATCTTGGATTTGGTGTATTAGGGACAAGAAGGGAAGAAGCAATTTAAAGAGAGATTGTAAGGTGGAAGGAAGGTCTTAGAAGAACCTTGGGTGGTTATAAAAATGGGTAGGGTAATTGGTGACATAGAGTGGTTCAGAGCATTCTCTTGGACTCTCCCAGTAATGAAAACACAGATAGCGGTGTGGATACTGATGAGACTCTGCATGCAGGAGTATATTCACCTCAGAATCTCTTCCATAGATAGGAAAAAAGGAGAGCTTCCTGGAACTAGTGTTTGGTGGAGAATTACATTCTGGCCAAAGTGAAAAAAATGGAAGGAGATTAAAAAATATATTTGGATAAGGAAATACCTTCTTCAACAGAAGAAAAACGTTCTATTTTCATTCTGATCTAAGTTGGATTCTGTAATCTCAAAAGAAGAGCCACTCTTACCTAATGACAAGTATATTTTACATATTACAAATGCAAAGTAATGGAGAGTATAAATCTCCTTCTATCATGCACATGCACACACACACACCCTACCCTGAGTATAAGTATCTTCATGACATAATTCAAATCAATATATGTAGCATTTTCTATTATAAGAGGGAGATAATTGAGTTCAACATCATCAAAAAAAATTCTGATTTGTATGTGAGGGTTGGATCAGGTCTAATTTTTAGAATTATTAGGTAAATAATCGAGTTGGCAATTATCCCTTTCAAGGATAATTGCTTCAAAGGATAATCTTTTAGAATTATCCCCTTTTATGATTACTTTGTCAGATCTGTTTTAGGGGCTGAATGAACAATTAAATAAGGAGTGGCCTTCCCTCATGATGACAATGCTTAAATCCAAACTGAGATCACCACTAAAGTGGATTTAATTCTGTGTTTAAATCCTATATTTCAATAGAGTGAAGCTGCCATACGCATTATCAAAGCTTGCAGCTTCTCTGCCTAAACAAGTTTCAATTGTTTAAAAGTCTAATACTGCGGTTCAGAGATGAGCAATGTTTACAGAGCTGTGTTCAAATAATCAAGAATATTTAACTGTGCTCTATCTCTTAATCCATATGACCAGCAACTGCTGAGAAAGCAATATGCTTATGTGTCTGCTGATGATTTACTGGGCATGCAAAATGCATAGAGATACACAAGAGCTATATCTAAAGGATGTGGTATTTTCCCTACAAAATAATACACTGGAAATAATTTTCTATCAAAGCACAAATACCAAGAGAAAAAAATAGGTTTTCCTACGTGTGCCAGAGGAGTCTACTTTAAACTAAAAATTTAAGTATCTATAAAATGTAATCTTCCCTGCCTTGCATTTGCTTTGCACTAATGTAGGTATGCATCAGTTATTTTTCTTGGGAGACTGAAAGAGTAAATGGGCCTGACATTTTAAATACGTGTGCCTTTGACTTTGAGCAGAATGGGGATCTTTATCTCATATAAAAAAATTAAGATGTCTTGAAATTTTACACAATTTTGGAATACTGGAATCAGGAGGATCTTTTCGTTTGGTTCTTTTTAATACTAGATATGTCAGTCTAAATAATAACTTTGCATTTTGAGAAAAGATAAACGTTTTGTTTTAGTAACGATGAAAATTTTTTAAATGTTATATAGAATCCCTAATTTTCTCAAAAACTAAAGTCAAATAAAAGGGCCATTAGATATTTGAAAACACCGATGTATTTTTATTTTATACATGATGAAATTATTTACCTAAACATCACAAACAGAAGTTCACTGCTCCAGGTTTTAAATAGATACCTTCAGACAAATAGTTATAGAATACAAATATATTTTAATGTGAAATTCCAGTCTAATTATTAGGTTGGTGCAAAGGTAATTGTGGGTTTTACCCTTACTTTTAATGGCAAAAAACACACTTACTTTTGTAACACCCTAATACACTGTATAACATAAGTAATCAATTCAAAAACTAGTAATGGTAGATGGGATAAAATGAAACAATTATCATTTCCCTAAACTAAATTTCTAGTGATGTTTTCCTTTAGATCCTATCTCAGTAGCATTTTTTTTCACTCTATAAACTATATGAAAAAATATATAACATATCAGGGATTTAACTGCAAATTAAAACAAAAAAATTATACTCAATTCTATATTTTCTGTATAAACAGCTACAGACACAATTTCTTATCAATTATATCAAATATGTCTTAGTCATAATTAAAACAAAGTTACTCAAGAAAACATGAGGAATGTAATAATTAATGTGAGGAATTTATCACTTATGTATAATTTGATTAGCAAAGACTAGCTGGGTTTCAAGCAGTATAAATGGATTTTGAGGACAGCAAGACTTGTTAGAGGGTTTTGACTAGAAAATATTTGATACATATTTAAATATCCAAAATTAATACTCAATTTTCTCTATCAGGATTTACAATACATTGAAAATACTTCTAACCTCCAAAGTAAAATGGGAGAAATTTCAGAGACATGGCGGTTTGTGCTGTAAGCAGATTGTGTAGGATAAAGGCTCATTTGTGTATATCTGATGATACTGGACCTACAGTCACCCCCAAACAATGTGTTTGACCTTTGGAGAGTGATTTAGCCTCCCAGAACCTTGTGTTACTCTCATGTTATATGAAGGGATAGAAGGAGATCAGATTATTTAACAAACATTTGTTTCGGGGGCACCTACTCAATGTCCAGAGATCTTGTTAGGTGCTAGAGAGAAAGAACAATATAGACACATAGTCTTCATGGTTTGCTATCCTCACAGTCCTCACAAGGTGTACAGTTGTGTGGTTTATCTCAGTCCTGTAGTCTTGGGAAACTTGTCTAGCCACTGTAGATAGAGATATTCCTTTAGGTTTCCCTACGTAAGCCATGCCCAATGGAAAGCAATAAAGAAGAAAAACGGGCTGCTTGAAAAGTTAGACAACTCCTGAAAGCAACATCGATCCATTAAAAAAATATTCGTTCCACGTATTCTCAAAGGTACCAGCACACACTACTCAGTAAGTGGCAGGCCTCAGAACTTAATGGATGAACTTATCATAAATAAGATATGCGCGCACACACACACACACACACACACACACACACACACACACTATATTTTATATGTATGTAACAAGGCAATATGATATAAAATACCTGCTATTTTATGATATATCATTAAGCTTATAAATTATAGTTTATGTTAATTACTATTTAAAAGCAGATGGTTTAATAGATGAAGATGTGTGAGCATCTAAATTAGATTGATTAGCCAGGGAAAGCATCTCTGAATCTCCGGGGAGCTAACATTTATGTCAAGAACAGAGATATAAGAAGGATTCCAAAGATGTTCAACCCATTCAAGGAAGACTGTGTATGCAAGAAAAAATTAGAGAAAATGTAGATGAATATGTCACTCAGGTTTGAACAACAGGGTTTAGATTCCATCTTTGTTTTAGTGGACAGGATAAAACTGATTGCAGGTTCAATAGAAAAACTTAAGGAGAAAACAATCTTGAAAACCAAGCTATAGAAGCAGGTCAGCAAGGGGTCACTTCTGGCATCAGGGAGACACCCTACAACTAGAAAACAGCCATACATAAAACATTTCCCCAGACAAACCAGTTCCTTCCTTAATACTATTTGACAGAAAAGGAGGGAAATAAAAGAGGAAGAAATTTATTTCTTCATTCTCACGTAATCTAATTGGAAGAAAATAAACATAGCCAGGACCTATGTGGAAGTGAATCTGCGAAACAGAGTTTTTAGCTCTCCAACCTTTGGCATGGGTGCTGAGCCAGACCACCACATCCTCTGCAGCAAAGGAGACCATGACCTTCAAGCAGGCAGAAACCAGAGTATACTAGAGTTTTGCAAACTATGACAAGCAGTTGTACTTTTGAAACAATAGGAAGACATCAGATGGTATTAGGTAGGAGTTAACTTTTTCAAATGTTTAGTGTGGTTTTAATATGGGGAGTAGATTAGAAATTCGAAGTGGATTCAGAGTGATTGAAGGTGATTACATCAGTTTAGGAAAGAGATGATGGCGACTTGGAACAGCATGGGTATAGAAGTGGTAAGTGAATTTAAAATACATTTTTGATATTCCGAAAAAAATTCTCTAGACTCACTAAGTTCAGCAAAATTTATTTGAGCAAAGAACATTTATGAATCAGGTAGCACTCAGAACCATGAGAGGTTCAGATAACTACCCAGCAATGTGGGCAGGCAATACAAATAAAAAAAAAAAAAAAAAGAAGTGTCATATGGAAGCAGCTTGATTGGTTGCAGCTTGTCATGTGTCTTATAGATAATGATGAGGCATCTCCCTTATATGAATATTGCCTGATCAGATGGCAGCCAGTGATTGGCTGAAGCTTAGCTGTTATAATTGACTGAGATCATCTATTTGTTACAAGGATATACCCATAATTTAGCCTGCAGTTTGTTCACATTTTAAGTTAGATTGCCGCTTGCTACATTTGGAAGCAGGTTAAGGTCAAATTTAATTTAACAATATAGAAACAAGAGGACTTTTTGTTGGATTGAAGGTAAGAGATAAAACAGACAATGGGTTCAGGCATAAGTGATTGGCTGCATAGTGTAGCTATCTATGGCTGATGATCATATTTCCTAAATTGGAGTTAAACACGTTTTTGTTTGTTTGTTTGTTTTAGAGATGGAGTCTTGCCCTGTTGCCCAGGCTGGAGTGTAGCAGCATGATTTCTGCTCACTGCAACCTCCATCTCCTGGGATCAAGCAATTCTCCTGCCTCAGTCTCCAGAGTAGCTGAGACTACAGGCACACACAGCCACGCACAGCCACACACGGCTGATTTTTTATTTTAATAGATAATGGGGTTTCGCCGTGTTGCCCAGGCTGGTCTCAATCTCCTGAGCTCAGGCAACCTGCCTGCCTTGGCCTCCCAAAGTTCTAGGATTATAGGCATGAGCCACCACGTCTGGCTGACCACATTTTTTTTAGGGATACCCTATTAACTTTTTGCTCCTATTTTATAGTCCTCCTCTATGTCCTTTAGCATTGCCATTAGGTGTACTTCTTTTCTGTTTTTTTCTCTTAGTTTCAACCTCTTTAAGAGTAGAGATTTTTCCCCCAACAGACCCCAGTGTGTAGTGTAGCATGGGGAGAAATGCCAGATATAGCTGAAGGGGATGAAGGCAGCAAATCACACTGCCATGTGTGTACCTATGCAACTATCTTGCATGTTCTTCAAATGTACCCCAAAACCTAAAATGCAATAAAAAAAAGAAAAAAAATACCACCCTCCCCCCAAAAAAAGAGATTTTTTATTATGCTTTTAAATTTATTTTGTATAACTCTAAAGGGCCTAGCATTTATAACTGTAAAGGGTCAACAGATGTTAAAAATATAGTTAAATGTTTCTTCCTTTGTCATCTCTGACCTTTGGCAAGATGATTTTATGCTAAACATAAGAAATAATCATCTTAAAAGCTTTTGTAAAAAGTTGAGCTTAAGAATTTATTGAAGAGCATAATGTAAGATAAAATTTAAATATTCAAGTCACCCTGTATTGAATGTATTTCAAGACAACAATAGTTCTAATTCTCACATAAACACACATTTTCTCCCTAAATTAAGCAAAATAATCTAGCAAATACAGCATTTTGTTTTGTGAACTTATGGATGTAATAAAATTGGAAGAAGTAATTATTATGTCTTACTCCAATGAAGAAAAACATAACCAGCAAATAATAATTGATTTCCTTTATTTCTCTGAGATTTTCATGCTCAAAGATATTCAGAAACACCCTATAAATTTACTCAAAAAGAAATCATTTTTCCCAAATGTATCAGAACTAAAAAGTCTTAAGGGAAATGTTTCATACTTCAGGCTATTTCAAATAAGACAAACGTGATTATAATAAAAATATTTTGGTGTTTGAGGGATGAGAAGTGTTTCTCTCTGTTCCATCCTCTGGGAATTTTTGATCACTAAAGATTTTGTATAATGGAAACTACTATGCTACTATAAATTAACTACTTCCACCATAAATAATGTAGGCTGACATTTTGTTGAAGAGAAATGAGGTGCTTATTTGCTTTGGGCTCTTTAGTGAGAATATCAGAGGTGCTTTAGGGATTATGTATTAATGGAACCTCTGCAATATTGGCAGACTATGGCTTTCAACTTTGTCCATGAAAATAATATCCTTGTAAGAATAAATCCTACCAAGTACTAGTAAACAACAACAGCAACAACCAAGGGGTGTGTGTGTGTGGGGGGGGGGAAGAGGAGGAGGAGGAGGAGGGGGAAGGGGAGGGGAAGGGGGAGGGGGAGGGG
>NW_022436944.1:41698705-41707093 GCF_009761245.1 Sapajus apella | reverse complement strand
GGGGGAGGAAGGAGGGAAGGGAAGAAAAGGGAAGGGAAGGCCAGGAGGGGAAAAAGGGAAGGGAAGGGAAAGGAAGGGAGGGAACAGGTGGAAGGCAATGGAGAGAAGGGAGGGAAGGAAACGAAGGAGGGAAAAAGGGAAGGAAAAAATATGGTTCAGTAAAAGGAACCCTGGAAGGAAGGGAATATGGTTCAGTGAAAGGAACCCTAACTCAGAACTGAAGAGAATTTGGGCATAACGCCAGTTATGACATATGTGTCTGATCTTGGGCAAGCCATTTGTGCTTTACTGGACTCCTATTTTTTCATATTTAAATTGAGAGACATAGAACATGACACTCATCATCTAACTCTAAAATTTAGTGCTTTTATTAATGGACAGTTATTAGTGTATATTACCTTTAAGTATTGAAAATAGAATATGAATTTGGAGTCCCACTACTTTAGTCTACTATCAGACTCTAATGGTACTATTGTGTAGAAATTCAATAGTGAAGCTTCCCAAAGTGTATTCCATGTTTATAAACGTATATTGAGCCCACTGCGGCTGTAAGCTGGAAATCATCATTCAAAACCAATTGCACTACAAAAAGATAGGATTTTTGACTTTGTCAAAAGTCAAAATATATGTATATTTTGCCTCTGTAGTCAACCCTAGAGAGCATTTCTCCCTGAAGGAAGTTTTCCTGTGGATCTGGCTCAATTAGGATCTGTGATAAGAGAAAAAAGAGTGATTCAATGATAGGAAAACCATGTGTTTTTGCTTCCCCAGAGAAATTAAAGTTAGAAGCCATTTTAAGTACACATCACACTTGATTTGGCCCTTTTTATATATATTTTCATGCCATCAGTTCATTTTGAATAATGTCTTTTGATTAATTATATGAAACAATACTTTAAAATTTTAGAAAGGTTTATTTGTAAGTTTTATAATGTTTTCTCATTTTTTACTCTGACAGTCTTACAGAAATTTTGGGGACAATGTAGACAGAATATACCCACCCCCATCACGTTTTAGAACAATACTAGTGAATTTGGGCAGAGAATTCTAAAGCAGGGCAGCTACCTGCTTTCCTGAAGCTACCTAGAAAACTGCTCAAGATCCACTTCATTTTAATCAGAAAGGTCGTTCACAATGTGCTGTCAATTCTTTAACTCTTTCAGTACATATTTATTGAAAAATTGGTCTGTGAAGCACTGCACTAGGCAAAGCAACACAATATAGAAAAATACATAATGGATTCTCTTACCATAATTATGCAATAAAGTTGTACTTTCCAGGGAGAAAAAGTACTGTAAGTGCCTAATACGATACACAGTAAGCCAAGGGCTTAGAGAAAAGTAGCTGTACTTAGTTGATATGACTTCCATTTTATCCGGCTTTAAAATCAACACATTCCATTAGTGGATATATTCTTAGTCCTTTTACCCATTATTTTTTTTCTTTTCATAATGCACCTGCTTTGTGGAATACTTTGCAACAAATGAAGGATTGCTTTGGATCTCCACTGTTAAATGTCTAGACCACAAAACCATTATTGACTTTTTTTTTCTTTAAGTCTTTTTTGTTTAGCTGTTTAAATACTGTTAGTTCCATTTTAACAATTCTTTCTTGAACTTTAAGTGGTCATTCCCATGCCCAATTATTTCTTACACTAAAATAAGGAAAATAAAACCTACAACTTTTTTTAAGTAATTGAGTTTCCATTAGTTGAGATAGTTATTTTAAAAAGAGCTTGAGCATCAGTAGAACAACTTATAATAAAAAAGAAAAACTAAAAACTTTTCCCAGATTATAAACCTAAGCATATTATTTTGTCTGATATATGTTCAATGTATATTTATTAATATAGTTGAAAATATACAATTGTTTTGGAACTCCTTATGCTCCTTATATTCCATTCCAAGGAGTTTTTTTAAAGGAAGGACTAGTACCATGTGCTTATCTTTTTGCCCCCAAAGAAAAAGCTGCATGTACTAAAAACATGTTTCGTGAAGTATGAGGTCAACTAGAGGCAAACTCCAACCTACTGCAGGTTGTGGGAGGACTCAGAGTGGCATTTACCTTGGTGAAATCACAGTGTGACCATGATTATTTTTCAAGTTCCTGGGACAGAAGTCTGTGGCCCCCTCTCATGTTCCATTCACAGCACAGGAATCATTATGAGTAAAGAAATTTTAATTGCTTTACTGTTTTGTTAAGGCATAATTTACATACAATAAAATGCACAAATTTTAAATGGATAGTTCAATGAGTAGACAAATCTGCTCACCAGTGTAACCATCACCCTAGTCAAGATATAGAACCTTTCCATCACCCTAGACACTTTACTCATGCCCAGTCCAGTCAATCCCTCCCCACCCAGAGGCAGAGGCTATCATTAATCTGCTTTGTCATAGTAGCTTTGTTTTTCCTTTTCTAGAATGTAATATAAATGGAATCATGCCATGTATTTTTTAATGACTGGTATCTCTTGCTCAACATAGAGTTCTGAGGTTCATACATGTTGTTTATGTGTCCATTTTCTTTTT
Source organism: Sapajus apella (assembly GCF_009761245.1). NCBI lineage: Eukaryota > Metazoa > Chordata > Mammalia > Primates > Cebidae > Sapajus > Sapajus apella. Next base: position 41,704,562 of record NW_022436944.1, on the reverse strand, counting down.
ATTGCTGAATAGTATTCCCTTTTATGAATATACTACAATTTACCCATATTTGGGTTGCTTTCCAGAGGTGCTTTTATGTATAATTATGCTCTGGATGTCTGCATATATTATTTATTTATTTATTTATTTTTTGAGACGGAGTCTTGCTCTGTTGCTCAGGCTGGAGTGCAGTGGCATGAGCTCGGCTCACTGCAACCTCTGCCTCCCGAGTTCAAGTGATTCTTTTGCCTCAGCCTCCCAATACTGATTATTGGTAAGAAGCTTGGTATAGCAGCAGGAGCATAGACTAAGGATTTAGAAAATTTGGGTTCAGGTCCAGAACTCCCAAGTAGCTGGGATTACAGGCGCTCGCCACCATGTCTGGATGATTTTTGCATTTTTAGTAGAGACAGGGTTTCACCATGTTGGCCAGGCTGGTCTCAAACTTCTGACCTCATGATCCACCCACCTCAGCCTCAAAGTGCTGTAATTATAGGCATGAGCCACTGCATCCAGCTGCATATACTATTTTTATGGACATGTTTTTTATTTTTTGGTAAATATCTACAAATGGAATTATTATGTTCTAGTTTAGGAGTATATTTCACTTCATAAAACACTGCCAATCTTTTTTCAAAGATATTTTACCATTTTGCATTCCCGTAGACATCAGTCTTATTTGTACCTATTTTTGCCGACAAATGGAACTATCATTCTTTTACATTTTAGCCTCTCTAGTGTGTGTTACATAATATCTCATTGTGGTCAATACCCTCATTCCATATAATGCAGAAACTGTAATTTAGAAGTGTTGCCTTGTTCACATTCATACCACATGCAAATACCAGAACTAGCATTTTGAAGGTGCTTTTAACAATAATGCATAGTGTTAGGAATATAATTTCTGGGTCATGAAAAATATGGTGCCCAAATGGACCTCACATGGTCAATGAAGGGAAGCATAGGTTTGAGGAGACAGAATCAGGATGGTATGAGTGACCAGGGAAATACCACAAAAAGATGCCACTGAAACCAGGCATCTAAGGCCAGGACAAAGCTCTAGCAGTGGAAGTAAATTCAAATCAGCATGTTTGTCAGCTTGCCCCTTTCTCCTATTCCCAGCTTAGACTAAATGAGAGATGTTTAAGATTTACAAAAATACCTTAAACTCATCAGGATAAACAGACAACCAGCAGAGTGGGAGAAAATCTTCACAATCTATATATCCAACAAATGACTAACACTCAGAATCTACAAGGAACTCAAATAAGCAGCAAGAAAAAAAATCCCATCAAAAAGTGGGCTAAGGACATGAATAGACAATTCTCAAAAGAAAGCCAACAAACATGAAAAATGCTCATCATCACTAATAATCAGGGGAAAATATTGCCTTACTCCTGCAAGAATTAAAAAAAAATACCTTAAACTATTTTTGCAAATGATTTTGTTCCCCAAAAAACTATAAAATCTACATGCATCAGTAATAATGTCTCAGAGAAACAGTCTTACATTGTCTTCCACCTTATGTGTACTTAGAATCAGAATAATGTTCTGGCAAAAAAAAAATCCTCATATCCAAAATATTTTCTAAACTTCTAATAGTTACAATGTCAGCAACAACAAAAACAAAATGGTCTTGGTTTTTACATTTTGAAAATGTTTATGCAATAGGAAAATAAGTCAAGTCAAGCAATAGGAAAGTATATGTAATTAATGTATTTAGGTTTTGACAAAAGATGTTAAGTTTCTTCTTAATTTTACTTTAACATGTTATCCCATAAGAACATTGATGGGGGCATTAATGAAATAAGCTACCTACTCCGTCAGTATTTGACACAAGAACCATGTTCAGGGAGCTGATGAGAAATACTGATTATTGGTAAGAAGCTTGGTATAGCAGCAGGAGCGTAGACTAAGGATTTAGAAAATTTGGGTTCAGGTCCAGAACTTTCTTCTTTCCAGTTCAATGTTCTTGGGCTGGTTATCCCATTGCTTTGGGCCAGTATATTCTCATTTATCAAACAGTGGGACAGTAATAGATACTCTCCTAAGTTCACAGTCCTCTGAATTTTTCTGTAGTTATCTATCAAAGCCAATAGCTCATGGATACCTCAGGCAGGGAGGAGAAGGGCTTGTTGTTGGGGGATAACATGGCATCAGAGGAAATAAAACCAGCTTTTCATTTTTTTAAACAAATTTTTTTGTGCCTAATGTATGACATGAGCAGGACTCAGTAGACATGAAGAACAAGATGACTCCATTACCATTTTTTTCAGGCTAGTGAGGAATGCAATTAGTAGGCAGGAAATTGAGATACAGATATTGCAAGTCATGATGTTGCATCGTCAGAGGGGTATAAGCTTTAGCGATAGTATGCAGGAGGGGTTTCTAACACATTGTAGGGTATCCTTGAAGGTTTCCTAGAAAAAGAACTTTCTTAACTGAGATGTAAGCATGCATTCGCCAAATAATGAGGAAGAATGCACAATGCTAAAGGCAAAGGTAACAAAATGTTTGAAGTTTTGAGACGAAATATTTTCAAGGAAAAGAATAAAGTTCAATATGACTAGAGCAAAGTGGATATATGAAGGGGTAGGCAAGGTGAAAGATGAGTCTAGAATATTAAGCAGGAACCAAACCCTTAAGGACCTTATAAGCCATATTAAAGTCATTAGAATTTGTTCAAAAAAAAGTTGAGAAAATGAACATATTATAAGGCAAAGACTGATCATGCATTTGCCTATTGTGATGGATGGGGTGGTATCATAGAAGATGTGAAGATATTATTTGCAGGGCTATTGCAGTTGCCCAGTTAAGAAACACTAATACAATTCACTATTAGACAAAATTGGGTGCATTCCAGGTGGTAGGGCCACAGACCACCACAGACCACCCTGCTATTAGAAATGAAGATGGAGGCCCACTTTTCTAAGATTTTTGCAAACCCTAGTGGAGATGCCTGGCACACATTTATGCAGCAGAAGAGCATCTCTATTTGTGCTCACGGCAGTCCCTGTATCCTGAGGTGTGATAGAGAATGAGTGTTGTGTAACCTGAGAATGGGTCAGAGTGCAGGCAGCACATCTGGCTATTTGCTAAATCCTAACACTTAACACTTGGCTTAAGTCTACTGCATGATTAATTACAAACATAAAATGGGTGATAAAGAAACAAATTATAGAAATGTTATAAATTCACACAGGTGAATTTTTCACAGGAAAGGAAGAAGCAGTGTCAGGAAAGAAAATAAGACACATAGAGATTTACATAGGTATAAGGTAAGAGTGCCGGGAAATATGTGTAACTCTTAATACATTCTAGGAGGATATATTTGAGAGTTCAGGCTTATGCCCTTGTCATAATCGACTCATATGGCTCCTGATTGATTCATTCTTTTAGGGATTTCCCTAGACTTTAAAATTATTTGTCTTGTGTTTTCTACTCTTGCCAGGTGATGAGAGGTTGTGGCCCTCTTGGGAAGGGAAGAAGGAATTTTCTTTTCGAATTGATCTTGAAAACAGAAAGTATTTCAAATTAATTGGGATTATATATGGCTTTGTTAGGCCAAAAGTATGTACTGAAGAAAACAACCTTTAAAAATTAGTGTGTTTTGGATTAGATACCTCACTGGATAAATACAAATAGTCTTTTAGCAAAAGAAATTGGGAAGACTCGAGATATGAGTGTAGTTCCCTATGTGAAAATAAAAGTGAAAACACCTAAGTTTTCACTGTGTTCAAGGGTACAGTGAAAACTTGTATGCAAAGAAATATTGAACAGTAACGCTCCATAGAGAGAGAGACAGCTTTGGAAATCTGTTAAACATAAAATGTAAAGTACTTGGATATGAAATCTTTCTGTAAAGATGACCAAGTACTTAATGAGAAGGAAATTTATAGCTTCTTATTTTGTAGCGGAATCCTTGGCCGGCAGTGGGGTCACATGATGGCCTCATAAACTTGCTTGGATCCCTCTGTCTGCACCCCCACTGAGAAGGCAGAGAGTAGGCCGTGTAATGTGTGGTAAGCAAGGGTAATATCTCATGTTCACATGAGTTAAATTCCTGCAAATATTTTAATAGGCTATGTGTCTGCTGGGATTTTTTCTCTTATCCAGAAATTACTGCAGGGATGGTGTTCATGAGTTGTGTAAGTATGTGTGTGTGCACGTGCGTGTGACTTTATTTTTTGGTAGCTTTAAATAATTGAGTATGTATATCTATGTTTTTTCATACAAAGAGATTTTTGGAGACTGTGTTAAAAAACGGCATAAATATATTAATGTTGAACTGCAGCTTCTAACACCTGTGGTTTCAAAATTGCAATTCTAGAGCATACTCTATTTGAAGAAGTTGACTGTTGTATCTGAAGCTAATATAATGTTCCAGAGAGAAGAAAGAAAAGATACTTGAGTGTTTGAGGTTCTCCGTGTGTATATGTATGTCTCTGAATGCACCTATGAGAGGGAAAGAAGGAAAACAGACAAAAGATAGAGACAGCAGAGAAATATATTTTTTTGTTTTTTAATATAAAAATGCACATATTAGCAGTAAGATTTATTTACTTCAATTTAGAACCATTCTGAGATGACCACTTAATAGAAGCCTTTTGTTTTCCATTTGAGAATAAAACATTACATATTTTTTTAAAGTGTATGTGTATTATGCATTACTTTACATTAAACTTCCAGTCAGCGATTATAAAATTATGTTGAAATCTGCAATTACTTTCTCAAAAGTCTGCTTTGTATTATTGAAGAACTGTCTTATCAAATACCTTGAGAATATTGTAATCAGTAAAATATTTGTTTTGGGGAGAGATTTAAATGAGTTTAAGGCTTATTGTAATCTTTCCTTCCTTTGGTTAAGCCAAGGATTGTATGCACCATTTACCTCAGCTGAACGAACTTCATTAATTGCTTTCTTGCTTGTGTTTCATTTATATGTGTAATATAGCCTCCTATAAATAAGAAAATTTGGGACACAGACTATTAATCCTGTTACATATGAAAAAAACTGAGGCTAAGCAGCTTTCTTAAGACACTATATTGTAGTAACCATCTGGGAAGAAAAATGTAACTCCAGAACTGTAAACATGTAACCCTATCCATAATTTTGGATTTCATTTAGTAAACTCTGTCATTGAAAAATGAAGGGCTGCAGATCAGAAGAGGTTTCTCCTGATTTCCAGATATTTGGGCTGCAATGACATCACCTGGAAAGGTATATCTTTTCATATTTGTAGGCATCAGTGGACAAAGCTAGCCCCTTGGAGCCTTGGGTGAGACAAAGCTAGCCTGTCATTCTAGAGGGCCATGTCTTCAAGGGTACATGTGAAGAGGCTTCACAGTTCCTCACTCCACCCTGGCACTTGGCTCTGAGGAAGTCCTCAGGTTGCTCAGGGTCCCAGGTGTGTGCCTCCACCTGGGGCTCAACTGCTGAGCTCTGTGACTGCTTCATTGTGCCACTGTGCATGTTCTCTATCTTTTCATCATTTTAAGTAATTAGTAGTTTTCTAATTGTGAAAGCAATACATTCTAAAGGTATTTTAATGCAGAAACAAATTACAGTGTCAATCCCATAGACTTCCTTCTAGTCCTCCTTTAAAAATACATTCAATGCATTTTTTTATAAAAGTGACATCAAATTGAATGTGTGTCTGTTTCATACCATTGAATATTTTTCTGCTCTACTTTTATTTTTACTCAATCTATTTTGGGAATGTGTTTGTTTACAATTTTTAAACTACTATATCTAATAAAATGATTTGTAATACCCTTAATATCATTTTAGCTTAGCCTACCTTTAAAAAATATTTTGTTTCCTGTAATCCCAGCACTTTGGGAGGCCGAGGCAGGTGGATCACGAGGTCAAGAGATC
>NW_022436944.1:41673075-41698605 GCF_009761245.1 Sapajus apella | reverse complement strand
AAAAAAAAAAAAAAAAAAAAAAATTTGTTTGTATTTCTTTTGTGAAACAGTATTTTGAAGTTTGTTTGTTTGTTTTTTAGATGGAGTTTTCAGTCTTATCGCCTAGGCTGGAGTGCAGTAGTGCAATCTCGGCTCACTGCAACCTCTGCCTCCTGGGTTCAAGTGATTCTCCTGCCTCAGCTTCCCAAGTAGTTGGGATTACAGGTGTGAGCCACCACACCCAGCCAATTTTTATATATTTAGTAGAGACCACCATGTTGATCATGCTGGTCTCGAACTCCTGAACTCAGGTGATTCACCTGCCTTGGCCTCCGAAAATGCTGGGATTACAGGTGTGAGCTCCCACGCCTGGCCGATATTGCCTCTTTAGCTTTTTAGCTTGCTTGTGTAATGTATTACTTATGTAATGTATTCCTGTTGCCTTGTATAACTTGAACTCTGTAGCTTTTAAATTTTATTTTCATTTGTCTCTTAGCTTGCTTTATGTTTTTATCTGTAGCCTCCTTAAAGTTGCTATTACTTCTACCATTATTCTCAACATATTTTAATGTCAACTTTTACCCCTAAAATGGTATCTAGGTATTTACCTACCTGCCTACCTATTTAGCTATTTCTAAGTTATATTTCTTCTCTTGACTTACTTAATTGCAAGTAACATCATTTATGCCAGGGTCTGCTCTGAAGTGAATCCGTCACTCTTCCAGTTGGTTCTATGATGATGTCTACATACTCACTGCATACTTAGTAAGGCCTCTGGAGACTAAATTCTGGCTCACAAAAATATAGCCTGAGAAATTCTAAACACTAGAGAATTCTATTTTCTGTATCTCTAGGAAAAAAATAGAAAAGAGATTAAAATTAGAAAAAGTAGTGTTTAGTTTTGCATATGACATCTCTAACAAGCAAGCCATGTGGAGTTTCTAGTCTAAGGGATTATTTGTGTATATTTTGCTATTGAACATGATGATAATGTGCCAAACTGTCAAACTTCAGCCATGAAAATATTATAAACAACCAAAAGAATTAAGTCACATATAAAATTTTTATTAGGCAACTATTATATATTAGCTATCTACTTTTAGCTATCATCTAAGAACTAGAAAGTCACAGGAAGGCTCCAAGCCAGATACTTAAGTGCTCAGAGGTTAAAAATAACATTAATAAGGCCACAGATGTGTTCTGTCCAAGCTTCAGCAGCAAACAGCTTTGCTGGACATTTGTAGCCATCCAATAAGCAAACTCTCAAAAGACCATCCGCATCCTCTCCATGAGCATTTGAAATATACAGCTACAAGTTGATAGTGTATGATTTCAACTGGATAGAGGCCTAATTAGTTGCTGTGCAAATTTGAAGGCAATTAAGTTACTATTTAACATTTGGTCCAACATGAATAATTTGAATTTATAACATCTTTACTAGAATTGCTGTCTTAAATAGCCTGCTTTGAAATTAAAACAATTTCAAAGAGGAGGGTTTTTTGTTTGTTTGTTTGTTTTTTTTTTTTTTTTTTTTTGAGATAGAGTCTAGCTCTGTCAACCAGGCTGGAGTGCAGTGGTGTGATCTCGGCTCACTGCAACCTCCTCCTCCCAGGTTCAAGTGATTCTCCTGTCTCAGCCTCCCAAGTAGCTGGGATGTGGCATCTGCCACCATGCCCAGCTAATTTTTATAATTTTGTAGAGACAGGGTTTCACTGTGTTGGCCAGGCTAGTTTCGAACTCCTGACCTCATCTCGTGATCCTCCTGCCTTGGCCTCCCAAAGTGCTGGTATTACAAGCATGAGTCACCACTGCACCTGGCCTCATAAAGGAGTTTTAAATATAAAAAAATTCAGATATTCTAAATGTGAAGACTAACAACAACAAAAAAATCTTCAAAATGATTTCAAAGATGAAAGGCAGAGAGTTTTCTTTCATTTTGCATTCCTTTCTCACCTCAATTCCCTAAGATACCATATGTAATAGGAAATGTACATTGTGGTCTTGGCACTGCAATGCAGAGCATGTGACTTTATGTGAATTAATTCAAGTCTCTCAACTTTTGTTTCTACATTTTAAAAAGAGGCAAAAATAGATTCTGCTTTGATTGTAAAGAATTTTGTGGAAATGAATGGGTAGAAAAAAACATTTAGCATATTGTACAGTGCTAAACAAATCCTAGAGATTATTAAGGCAAACAACTTAATATTTTTCTCACGACAGAGAAAAAGCTGAGACGAGTCTTCTGGGGACTAGTTCACATTTTCAGTGGCCCTAATTAATTGCTATTTTCTGTAGAAAGTTCTACATTATGACCCCAAATCAAATTAGAAAACCATTAATTTTAGAGATTATGACTGCTCTAATAAGCATCTTTATTGTATCTCTCTTCCTTAAAATAATCTGTAGTGGATAGAAAATGATATAAAATATTTTTTACACATATACAACAAAAAGCCCATATACATAAACAATTGAATGTTCATTAGAGAACCAATTCATTGTAGTTTTATCATGAAATTATATAGAAAGATTTCATTTCCAAGCTGAATGCAATGTAATAATTTTTTTTAATTAATTGCTTTATTTATGTTCTTCCTATTGATGTACACAGCTTACATGCATGTTACGAAAGGTTCATACTGAATATAATTTAGCATAAGCAAAGTTAAATGACAAATACTCATTATCCACCAACTGCTTTATGGGCCTTTATATATTTTTTGACACAATCTGGCATCTGTGAAATAGTTACACAAAGAATTAGATTAGGGTATCTGAATTTTAAGCAGATATAAAAACCAAAAGCAGTCTTCTCCAAATTTACATTAGTCATTCATGCAGGCCAGGGCATATGACACTAAACAATACTTGAATTTTATTTTTTTCTGGCACTGAGAAGAAAAAAAAGATGGTGTTACTGGAAGAGCATCTAAGCATGAAACTGAGGTCAAGCCTGAGTCTTTGGAGAATTCTTATGTAAACAGCATTAACAGAAACATGGACACAAAAGAGCAAGCTTAACATTCAGAGTAAATTGACTGAGAACTCAGAAAATTTGACAGATGATTTAGCAGCAGCCAATAATATTAGTGACATGGGCTGATGCTTGCTGCACTCTAGGTCATAAAGCGACAACATGGGAGGTTGTAAGTGATCAGTCTGGGACCTGGAACAGAATTTCATATTCCTAGACTTACAGAGTAGAGGCCCACTAACGTGGGGGCTGGGTTCTAAATTCTTCATACAAGGTGAAAAATTGAATATTATCTTAGCTACCCTTGAACATATCTGAGGTGGCAATTTGGAGCAGATATTTTGTCTCTCTTGAATGCCCAACTGGTCCATGTTTCATCAAGCAACATAATAGTTTGTGATACGTTTGTCAGGTACAAGATAAGATAGTTGTTTTGTGATTATGGGCCATGTTGTTTAAAACTAAACTGTCCTCAGTGTGGTGGAATACTTTCTTGAGAGGGATTGAGAACTCACTGAGTGTAGGGCATGTCCTGACTGTCCATCTTTTGCTGATTATACAATATTGTCCACACTATTTAATTTGATTGTCTACACCATTTATATTATTTTTTTGCATTTATATGATAGTATAATATTTCACTCTACTCTTCTCCTCTTTCCCTGAAACAGAGATAATTAAATAACACTAGATTCAATTATCCATCCAGTCAGCCACATAATAAGTACTTTATTGAAGCACTTACCATATTCTAGATATTGCCCTTTTGAGATTGACAATTGGGGAAAAGATGAGTAATTAAAAAAATAATTATGGTAATATAATTAATACCAAAATAGCAATATAGACAAGGTGTTATGAACCTAAAGAGAAGGAATCATCGCACTCCTGTCCTGACATTTGTGTTGAACCTTGGATCAAAGGCTCACGCTTCCAGCAGAACAGCCCAAATAGCACAGCAGCTGGCTTAAACAGCACTTAAATAGCATAGCGGCTGTCTCCTATCTTGAGACTTCTGAAATCCACCACTGTATTGACATATGAGTTAATATTCATAGAACCTGTGCTCCCCTACCTTCCCAGGTGACAGAAGGCAGCATTTGGTTGTGCTTCCTCATAGTAAACTAGAAACAAAGGAGCTAGAATGTAAGAGAAATTTTCACAACTTACTAATTTTTAAAGTAACAGCTGTATAAAGATATAATTCATATACCATAGAATGCACCCATTTAAAATGTACAATTAACTGGTTTTTAGTATTTTCAGAATTTTTAATCATCACCACTGTCAAGTTTAGAACCCTGCAAGGAAACTCCATACTCATCATCAGTCCCTCCCCATTATCCATGGACTCCCTCTCCACTCATTACCGCTAATCTACTTTGTGTTTCTCCAAATTTGCCTATGTTGGATATTTTATATAAATAGAATCACACAATATCTGGTATTTTGTGGCTGATTTATTTTATTTAGCATAATGTTTTCATGGCTCAGCATGATACAGTTTTGCCATGACTTCATCTCTTTTTGGTACAGAATAATATTCCTTTATAAGGATATACCAAATTTTATTTATCCTTTCATCCATTGGTGGAGCATCATCCATTCATAATGCTGCTATGAATGTTTATATACAAGTTTTTGTGTAGACATAGGTTTCTATTTATCTTGGGGATGTGTAAAACTGGGCAGCAGTGGAATTTTTGGGTCATATTATAACTGTGGGTTGAACATTTTCAGAAGCTGTCATACTGCTTTCCAAAGTGACTTAATAAATTTATTGGCTACTATGCTTTAGATTGTCCTCAGCTACTAGGTGAAAATTTTCTTATATAGATTCCCTGGGTCGACACAGCAGGTAGGTTCTTCATAGGACTAATTGAAAAAAAAATGTTAATATGTATTTTTACTCAATTATGATGTTTCTGTAAAAATGAAATTATAAAAAGAATAAACAAAGTATAACTACTAAATAGTTCTAATAATGTATATAAAATCCATTTAGGTATAGAACAAGATTTAAAGAACCATATTTAGTGCATTTTACTTATGGGTTTAAAGAGAAAACAGCTTCATCTCTTTCTTCCCTTCCCTTCCTTCCCTTCCTTCCCTTCCTTCCCTTCCTTCCTTCCTTCCTCCTTCCCTCCCTCCCTCTCTCCCTTTGCCTTGCCTTGCCTTCTTTTCTCTCCATCCCTTCCCCTCCCCTCCTCTCCTTTTGACTTCTTTTCTTTTTGAGACATGGTATTTCTCTGTCACCCAAGCTAGAGAGCAGTGGTGTGATCTTAGCTCACCGCAGTTTCGACATCCTGGGCTCAAGCGATCCTCCTACCTCAGCCTCCCAAATAGCTGGGACTACTGATGCATGCCATAATGCCTGGATAATTTGCTTTTTTTAAAAAAAAATAGTATCGGGATATCACTATGTTGCCCAGGCTGGTCTCATACTCTTGGACCCAAGTGATTCTCCTGCCTTGGCCTCCTAAAGTGCTGGGATTACAGGTGTGAGCCACTGTGCCCAGCCCCTCATCATCTGTTTCTTAACCTTGAGTTACACTTCCTAGGTTTTATATAGTTACTTCATGCCTGGGAGTTTAAATTCTTCTGCAGTCGTTTCGTCCTGCATCACTAGTTTTTATCTCAATATTTTTTTCAGCTCCTTAATGTTTTGTTGTTGTTGTTTCCCTTAAGCATCTCAGGAACGTTTTTTCTGGACTACGTTACCCCTTTCTGTCTGACCTAGCAGAATGAAAAAAAAAAAAAAAAAAAAAGGTCTTGACAATAATGCCTTGATATAATTCCTGGCACAACTTTCCAAATATAGAAAGTAATTTTCCACAATTATCCTAGCTAATTTAGCTTTTGGCCTTTGAAAACACAAGGGTTAGTGCAGAATTACTTGTGTGTAATTCATAAATTAACTTATTAATCACATCTTTAGAAACTCTGTGGATCTTACAGCTGAGGATTTTAAATAAAATCCTGTTTTTCAGAGCATCATGATAGTTTAGAGCTGGAAGGATGTCGGAAATCATGTAATAAAATTTGTCATTAAAATAATCATAACCACTCTCCTTAAATCACCTAGTTAAATCACACTTGAATGAAAGAATGCAGTAATTTTAAAGATATGAAAAATTATTTCCATGCAAATGCAATCACACACTAGTGTTGGGTCTTCCTCTGCCTCCTCCTACTGTTTATTCTTTCTTCCCAAGAAACACTTTATTTTCTGGGTTGTTTCATTCATTCATTCATTCAAGAGATATTTATTGGGAATCTATTATGTTTTGGTAACCATTCTAGATGCTAAGGATCAACAGAGAACAAAACAACTCAAAAACTCTGCCCTTGTGGCTTTTACATTCCAGTAGGGGGTCATCAAAAATAATCAATCCTATATTGTTATATATTACACAGTATGTTTGAATATGATAACTGCAATGGAGAAAAAAAAGGCAAGAAAGACAAAGGGGAATTGCAGGGATGGGTAGAAAGGTAGCAATTTTATCCAGAGTGATGGTATAACCTCACTGAGTAGGTGACAGTCTTAAAGATGGTAAGGGGATGAGTAGGTATCCAGATGGGTGGCACAACAAACTCAAAGTTTCTAAGCTGAAGCATGCTTGGAGTGCTTGAAGGAAAGCACAAAGGCCAGTGATGCAGTGTGGTTGTTAGACCAGGAATGAAAGAAAGGGTAGAAAGAAAGTCAGCTAGATAATGGAGGACCAGATCACAGAAGAACTTTGACCACTGCAAGGAAATTTGCTTGAAAAAATTATAGATATAAAATTTGCATAATGTAAAATTCACTATTTAACCATGTTAAAGTGTACAAACAGGAAGTCTTTACTGTATTCACAGTGTTATACAATAACTGCAGCTCTCTAATTCCAGAACATTTTCAGCACCGTGAAAAGAAACCTTGTATTTCTTAATTCCACCTTTCCTCCTTTCTCCCATTCCATGGCAACCACTAATCTACTCTTTGTCTCTATGGATTTTCTTATTCTGGATGTTTCACATAAATGGAATCATACAATGTATGGTATTTTGTGACTGATGTCTTTCATTTAGCATAGTGCTTTCAAGGTTCATCCATGTTGTAACAGGTATCAGTACTATATTTTTTTGTATGGCTGAATATATATTCTATTTATAGAAATACTATATTTTATTTGTCCACTTACTCATTAGGGTTGTTACTACCTTTTGACAATTATGAATACTGCTGCTATGAGTATAAATATAAGTTTATGTTTATACATATATTTTTAATTATTTTAGATATATATTTAAGAACATTTCTAGGCCATATAGTAACTTTCTATTTAACTTTTGAGAAGCTACTACATTTTTCTACTGTGACAGCACCATTTTATATTACCACCAGTAACTTTTGAAGATCTCAATTTCTCTGCATTCTCACTGAAACTTGTTATTTTTAATTTAATTTTTTTTATTATCATGGCCATCCTAGTGGTTGTGAAATGGTATTTCCCTGTGGTTTTGATTAATGTTGAGCATCTTTTCATGTGTTTATTGGATCATTTATACACCTTATTTCAAGAAATGTCTATTGAAATATTTTGCCCATTTTTCGATGGGGTTGTTTGTCTTCATATTGTGGATTTTCAAGAGTTCTCTATATATAATCGATACTAGACTTATCAGATACCTAATTTACAAATATTTTCTCCCATTTAATGGATTGTTTTCTCACTTTTTGATAGTGTTTTTGACACAAAAAATTAATTTTGATACAATTCAACTTAATCTATTATTTATTTTGTTCCTTATGCTTTTATTTCCATTTTAAGAAACCATTGCCTATTAAAAGGTCACAAATATTTATACCTATCATTCCTTCTAAGAGCATTAGTTTTACCTCCTGCATTTACGTTACTGATCCATTTTCAATGGCATATGGTATGAGGCAGCGGTCCAACTTTATTTATTTATTTATTTATTTATTTTTTGCTTGTTTATACTCATTTGTCTTAACATCATTGTTGAAAAGACTATTCTTTTCCCATTTAATGGCCTTGTCACTCATGTTAAAAATAAATTGGCCACAAATGTATGGGTTTTCTTCTGGACTCTCAATTTTCTTTCATTGATCTATATCTATCCTTATGCCAAACTATTTTCATTACTTTAACAGTTTTTAGTAAGTTTTGAAATCAAGAAGTATGAATCCTCTAACTTTATTCTTCTTTTTCAATATCATTTTGACTATTTAGTATCCCTTTATTTTTATATACATTTTAGGTCAGCTTAGTTATTTATATTAAAAACTCAGTTAAGGTTTTAATAGTGATTTCATTGAATATGTGGACTAATTTAGATAGTACTGCCATCTTAATAGTATTAAGTGTTCTCATTGTTCAACACCCGCCTATGAGTGAGAACATGCGGTGTTTGATCTTCTGCTCTTCTGTCAGTTTGCTGAGAATGATGGTTTCCAGGTTCATCCATGTCCCTACAAAGGACCCAAACTCATCGTTTCTGATGGCTGCATAATATTCCATGGTGTATATGTGCCACATTTTCCCTATCCAGTCTATCGTCGATGGGCATTTGGGTTGGTTCCGGGTCTTTGCTATTGTAAACAGTGCTGCAATGAACATTCGTGTACACGTGTCCTTATAGTAGAACGATTTGTAATCCTTTGGATATATACCCAGTAATGGGATTGCTGGGTCAAATGGAATTTCTATTTCTAGGTCCTTGAGGAATCGCCACACTGTCTTCCACAATGGTTGCACTAATTTACACTCCCACCAACAGTGCAAAAGTGTTCCTATTTCTCCACATCCTCTCCAGCATCTGTTGTCTCCAGATTTTTTAATGATCGCCATTCTAACCGGCGTGAGATGGTATCTCAGTGTAGTTTTGATTTGCATTTCTCTGATGACCAGTGATGATGAGCATTTTTTCATATGTTTGTTGGCCTCACGTATGTCTTCTTTTGAGAAGTGTCTGTTCATATCCTTTGCCCACTTTTGAATGGGCTTGGAAATAGGGGAGGGAGGGTGGGGGGTGGGGAGCTGGGGAGAGATAGCAAGGGGAGAAATGCCAGATGTAGGTGATGGGGAGGAAGGCAGCAAATCACACTGCCACGTGTGTTCCTATGCAACAATTTTGCATGTTCTTCACATGTACCCCAAAATGTAAAATGCAATAAAATAAATAAATGGGAAAAAAAATAGTATTAAGTATTCCAACCATCAAACATGGGCTGTCTTTCCATTTATTTAGGTATTCTTTTTTTTTTTCCCCAACATTGTTTTGTAGTTTTAGTCTTACACTTTGTTGGTTAATTTATTCCTAAGAATTTATTCTTTTTCATCCAATTGTAAGTGAAAGTTTCCTTAATTTTAGATTGTTCATTGTTAGTGTATAGAAATTCATTTTGGGTTTTTTTGGTGAATATTTTAAGGTTTTCTATGTATACGATCATGTCATCTATGAATAGAGGTAGTTTTACTTCTGCTTCTCTAATCTGGATGTCTTCCCCAACCCCAACCCCCCTGCTTAATAGTTCTCTGGCTAGAACTTTCAGTACAGTGATCAATAGCAACAGCAAGAGTTAACATTCTTGTCTTGCTCTTGATCTCATGGGGAAAGCTTTTGTTTGGACATTAGTTTTTACATGGGACAAAATTGAAAGCCATTGTGGTATTTGGAGGAGAAGAGTGATGTGATCTAACCTCTATTTTGAAAGAATGTTGCTGCCTTTTTTATGTTTTAAATGATTACAGTTTGTAAACAGAAGGATAGAAACCTTGATAAATTTAACCAGTAGGTATTAGAAATCTGACACGGTACGTTAAACTTAAATTACCTAATAATATTACTACACAAAACTGTTTAATGCATATATCTCTACTCTAAGTGTTATAAAATTATTTCAAAATAGAATATATAGTTTTCTAGTCATATGCATAGTTTTAGCAATATTTATGCAGAAATAAACAATATATAATTGATGCAATGTCCTATTAATATTATGCAATTTTTAATACTTAGCTCTTTACAATCAAAGATAATATTTTCTACCAAGTGGCAAAAATAAACTTTAATCTTGATGCTGATAATGGCTTTGTCAACTAATAGCTATATGATTCTAGCATGTGACTTTATATCAATGAGCTAGTTTTCTCCTTCATAAAGAACTTTAATGTTTTTCTCACGGTATTGTACCAAGGATAAAAACAGAGAAGTGGATACAAAATTTATTTGAAAATCAAAAAGAACTAAAGAAATGTAGGCTGCTACTACTATCTTGCAACTTTTAATTTTTTTCTGTGCATTTTTTAAATTTCGTAACTGTTTGTGTTTACCTTTGAGATAATGAATTGTTATACCTGATAGCCGATTCATATAACAGTAATGGTGTTTAGCTAGATTGTTGGACTAACTTGAGAAAGCCACTTTATTTGAAGGATATTTTAGAAGAGCAAAAAATAATGAGACATAAAAGTAGCTAAAGAAGTAGTCTTTATCTTATTTTGAGTGGGGCATAATCTATCCTTTTAAGTGGGCTATGTAGCATATATCTTGCAAAATAGATAGTAGACTACTTGGCATTTATTATTCATTTGCATGTTTCAGTGATGTTTATAAATCAGAATTTATAAATCATCATTTTTGGTAACACCTTTTTTATTAGCATCTCAGAAATCTTAACAGGATATAACCTTCAATAGAAACAGAGTACCTGTGATGATAGTACCTTCAAAGATAGAGAAGGATTTCATCCAAGTTTTATTGATTGGTTCATCATATTGATCCATCTTGACTGACTGATAAAAATGTCCCTTAAAAGGAGAAGAGTAAGAGACACGTGTCTTATTCACCCTCTTAAATTACAGATTTATAGAGAGAGATATTTTGTGAGCTTCTCCTTTCTAGTTCTGTCTTATCTTGAAAAAAAGTTAATAAGCAAATACAAATAATTTCTATCTCATTCAGATCTATTCAATTTAAGTTAATTAAACTTCCAGGATGAGGAAACATTTATTAACTCAGATTGACAAGTCAGCCAGAAAGGCAATTGTTACCGGTGTTGAAATTATATTCTGAAAGTTAGGTCACAGTAGAATTTTTCTAAGTGTTAAAGAAAAGCAAATGATACACACTGGAGGCAGCTGGGGGTGGGTAGGTGAGAGACAGCCGGGGGTGAGGAGGGAGGGGAGGGGTGGGAGGTATCACATGGGGAGAGATGCCAGATATAGTATGGACCTAAAGTAAAATAAATAAATTTTTTAAAAAAAGCAAATGACTACTGAAATTATGATATTGCAGTGCCAGAAATGCATATATCATGTGTTGTGTGTAACAAAATACATAATTTTTTTCAATGTCTAAGCATTCTTCAAGAATTCCTCCAACACTTAGAATTATGTGTGCACTTGAATTATCTAAGTGAATTTGTTTTGGTAAAAAGCATTGTATTTTTATAACACTGAGTCCTATCCTGGGATGTTGTATTGATGAGCTTCTGAGAAAAGATGATTTCACTGAACTAAATCATACAGTTCAATTCCATTAACCAGTCTGCCCAATCCTTGATCACTTTTCTTTATTCCCCAGCAAATTGAAAAGAAGTTTTTAATTTGCCTTCTCTAGAAATGTCCTCAATTAGGGGTGACTTATGGAAGCAGATTGAAATCTCAAAGAAAGAAATACATACGTACATTTCTTATTTATATTCATTCTTTCTTTCAGTTAGTTATTTTGTTTTTATTGAGGTGGAGAATGGGTAACTTGAACAAAACAGCGGGAAGAAAAGCGTGAGCCCTCACCGTCTTTGCCCAGTTTCCTAATGTGTGGTCCAGAACCATAAAATAAAGCACAAAGCCTCTAGATCCACAGCTACCATCCATTTCTTTGCCTCTCCTCCTCTTCTCTGGAGGAGCAAGTAGTGACCGTGAGCACCCTCCTCAATAAAACCATGACAGCCAGGTCCAAGGAGGTAAGGCTGTCATACTAAAAATAACTTGACAAGGTCAGCACATTGTCTGCCTGCCATGGTCTCAAGCTGAGTCCTTAGATACCCCGGGACCTGTTTCTTCTCACCCAGCTTGCCTTCTGGCTCTGACTTCTTTCCCCAGCCCTGTGAATTGGCTGTTGTGTCCTGGCTGTGATCTTGACCGCTTGGCAACAGCTTTCCAAGTATCAGGCTTGATTGGTTCTCTGCCTCACACACTCTCTGTCCACTCAGACATTTGACTCAACACATTCAGTCCTAGACCGCTAGCATTATTGGCTTGGCTTCTTCCCTCGGAAAGAAGAATCTGCCAGTAATGATGTGAACAAAATTAGTCTCACATCTATGGTAAGGCTTTTTCCTTGCTAGAGAAGCCTTTTCAAAAGAACCTACTTTTGCTACAAAGCATATTTATAGATAACATGATACACAAGAAATAAGAGCTTACGTACCAAGAAAATTAACCTGTTTTTAAAACATTATCTATAAAGAAAAACAATATACTCACAGCTCTAGCTTTTAATTTTCACAGTAGGGTTGTTGTTAAAAGTAACAGAAATATTGATAATAAAAACAGCTATACAAATATGTATCCTAAATAAAACAATGACTCTTCTAAAGCTTAATTATGAGTTATCTTTAAACATTATCTTATCAAAATTAATGGTGACATTTCAGAACTTCAATTTGAATTAAATGGGCTCTAATATGATGTTGTGATTTAACTCATGTAACAAGATCGCAATGCGTGAAATAAAATAAAAATGCCAGCACCCTTTGAGAGATCAGTCACATGGGATTAGATTTCTGGTTTTTTTTTTTTTTTTTAGCTATAAAAATATTTAGCATTTTACAGCATTAGAGTGGCCAGTATGGATGGTTTCAGAAATAATACAGATTTATTTTGAAATTAATTCTTAGACCGTATACTTTATTAATACAAAACTGCCTTAAAACATATTTAAAGTCTTGAATTAAAAATTGATTGACAGAACTAACCAATAAGTTGTTTTTTCTAAAATATATACCTAAATAATTAGATGGGAAGTTGTTTAATGCTAAAAATAGTTTTTAAATGAGGCCTAAGAAAATAAAAATTGTTATTCCATATCATTTAGAAAAAAAGAGATTGACTTTTTTAAAATGTTTAAAATAGTGCTTTGATGAAATGGTGATACAATTATAATGAACGTATTCTCAAATGTGAAAAGAATAATACACAGTTTGGCAAATTTTTGTGCAAGAGGCAGTCTGCTGTAGTTTGGAATTTATGGAGCTATGTGATAGCTAATGAGAATAATAGGAGAGATACATTTGGAATTTCATGAAAATCTAGTTTATATAGTTTCTGAAGATGAAAAGGGAATCTTGGCTTCTGGGAAACAGGTCCGTTGGCTTTGCTGGGAAAGAGACACATTTGCTCCAGAATTATCGTATTATTTTCCAAGCAGTTCTAACAATTTTTCAGTGGGCAACCTTTCTGTAAATAATGAGGAGACTTTTGATTTCTCCTATTCTATATTAATTTGCATGTTTTCTCTACTTTTTATGTGTCCTCTAGCTCTTAAAAAATTATCTTAACTGAAACATATTAACACAACATGGAACTAAACTACTTTGGAAAGAGAAATTCTATCAAGTAACCATTGTATTATGTGATGATTCCCCTTTTCCTTCCTTCTTTGCAGAGAGAAAAATAATAATATATTGCTGTTTCAAGTGAAATGACTGATAGTTTTTGTCTTAACTCTGCTTGCAGTTAAAACTGAATGCTCAAGAGTTGCTGAAAAACTATTGGTTAAAAAATTTTCTCAATTTTTGTAATTTTTCTTACTTCTTCTTCTATACTTCCATCCTCTTTGCCAACCATTTTCAATGATTCATCCAGTAGAATTCACTCCCTGAAAATCCCTTCTCTAGTCTCCAGAAATATGAAAAAATATTTAATCTAGATGTCTGAGCAATGTACTGTGGCAAGTGAATATTGGTATATTTCTGTTGATTACATCATGGTGTCTTTCTGGTGATTAAAACATTTTCTGCATAGCTAATCTATGAAACACTAACATTGTAATGAAAAATGATAAGTATTATAAGTCTTCCACATACAATAAAATGTCTGAGTCCAGATGGGATACTGTTCTAAATTATTTCCATATTAAATATTTTATCATTACGCCCTCCATTGTGGGAGCTTGTTTTCTTATCTTCAAGAAAGCTCTGTGGTACAAAAAAACTAAAGAGCTGCCAATCGTTTCTTCATTTTTATTATATGTGCTGCCTAACACGATTCTAGACCAAGGATTTGTGTCCTAAGTGACTTGGCATGACTATCTTCACATTTCTAAAGTCCCTACACATTCTAAGTCACCAGAGGTAAGCTTTCTCTCACTTTTTGCTCAACTTCAATTAGTAAAATCTTTCAAGATTCATGATTTATCGTGTCGTAATTTTAATAGTTAGATATCATGGATAGTGAGGACACAAGACAAACCCTTACTTTTAACCTGAAGCACATAGCCAGCAGGAAGAAGGCCATTACTATGTATGTTAAACAGATAAACTACCAAAAGCAAGTACTGAAAACCATGCCTTGATTTCTTGCCAGATTTCAAACTGAGTTTCCAATACACAGTTCTTCTAATTAATGAAACAGAAACTGTTACTGTAGCATGCAGTACTTTTTTCCTCTGAAACCTCTTGGAACAGGGGTGCTACCATTCATAGATTTTAGAGGACTTTTTTATTTTTCATTCTGCTTTACTGGAGAAAAAATAAAATCTCTATTAGAAGCATGAAAAGGTAGTTTCCTAATCGAGTGGTGTCCAAATCATTTAAAATACCTTCAGAATAAATTGAGTTTCTTTTTGTCTTTCTTTTTCTTTCTCTTTTGTATTATTTTGAAACCCACAAATTTTGATAAAACTCACCCATTTGTCTTGGTGCTTATCAATTGTATGTACAATAGCCAGACCCACTCAATTAACTAGAACAAGGCCAACAATCTTGCCTTCTGAGGAACTTAGGTTTCGATTAATTTACTTTGGCTTAAATTATATTTGGAGAGGACGAACTGTGCTTTATAATAAATATCTGTGAGCAAAGTAGAAAATTAATTCCTTTAGAAATATACAAACTCTAACTTAGGGAAGTAAAAGTTTATTCTTACAAAAGAAACCCTGGTTTAACTGCTCAATAGAAGGTTAATTAGGCTCCCATCATTATTTTTCTCTGCTCCAAAGATCAGAATGTGTCTCTATCCTTCCTCATTTGTTATCAAAAAGGGCATATATATCAAAAAGTGCATCTCTTTTATTACTATTATTATACTTTAAGTTCTGCGGTGCATGTGCAGAGCATGCAGGTGTGTTACATAGGTATAAATGTGCCATGCTGGTTTGCTCCATTGATGACTGTGTCATCTACATTAGGTATTTCTCCTAATGCTGTCCCTCCCCTATCCCCCCACCCCCTGCTATCACTCCCCTAGCTCCACACCCTCCGACAGGCCCAGGTATGTGATGTTCGCCTCCCTGTGTCCATGTGTTCTCATTGTTCAAAACCCCCAAAAAAGTGCATCTTTGAAAAGAAGTGTTCATTGTTTAGGCCAGGCATGGTGGTTCATGCCTGTAATCCCAGCATTTTGGGAAGCCGAGGAGGGCGGATCACTTGAGATCAGGGATTCCAGATTGGCCTGGCCAAAATGGTTAAACCCTGTCTCTACTAAAAACACAAAAGTTAGCTGGGCATGGTGGCACACCCCTGTAATCCCAGCTACTTGGGGGGCTGAAACAGAAAAACCACTTGAACCCAGGAGGCAGAAGTTGCAGTGAGCTGAGATGGTGCCACTGCACTCCTGCCTAGGCAATAGAGTGAGACTCTGTCTCAAAAACAAACAAACAAACAAACAAAAAAATATATGGAAAAAAGAAATGAAATGTTCATTGATTAAATAGTGTCTAAAATTTTTTAAAATATTTTTTTCTAATTTTTTCTAGATTTCCCTCTTAGAGCACCTAGATTGTCTTGGCTTGCCTGGGATGTTCCAATTTTAGCACTGAAAGTCCCATGTCCCAGGAACTCCCTCAGTCACAGGCAAACAAGGACACTGGTCACTCAATCTCTCATTTCCCTCTTCTTGCATTCAAGACTTGCTATTTAAATAACATTTAGCTTTACAGCTGAGACCAGTTAATCTAAACCGGAAACTAATTGGCAGATCTGTCAGTATTGGTTCTTGAAGTGTGGTTCTTAGATCAGCAGCAGCAGCAATACCTGGGAACTTGTTAGAAATGCAAATATTCAAACCTCGCCGTATACATACTGAATCAGAAACTCTGGTGCTGGGGCTGGGGCTGGGCAGTCTGTGTTTTGTCAGACTCTTTGGGTGATTCTAATGCATACTAAAATTTCACAATGACTAGTTTATAGTAATAGGATTCTTTTTGACTCATGAAAGTTCCCCAACATCTTGGCCCCATCATAGGTATATGTTGTGAGAGTCAAAGGAGCATAAAGAAAAGAATGAAAGAAATATTGTTTGAAAAATTGTTAGAGGAAAGTGATTAAGGATGAAAACTTAGTTTAGGAGGTCAACAATATGCTTTTTTATTGCTAGGCCAATTTTCAGTCTAGCACCTACCTGACAGGGATATATAACTCCAGCTTTTAAAAGATAAGCAAATGCCTAACAAATCTGATGGCAGCAGCATCCATGTTTATCAATTACCAACTATCTAGCAGACACTGTTCTAGTTATGTTATGGAGTATATTTATATACTATATGAGAGAATATAATCCTCATTGACTTAGAAATTAAGGCACTGACATGATAAACATTGATATAGATTGCTGAGGTGATTGTTACCAACTAAGGACAACGCTGTGATATTAAATTATGCTAAAAAGACATGGAGGCTTCTTCCCCAGAATGAGTCCCTAATTTATGGATTCTAAAGAAAGGAAAAAGGGCAATTTCCCTGGTAGAGGGAAAAAGTAATGATACTAACTCTAATCAGCTTATCTCTGTTTAAATAGAGACCTTGTATTCTGAGGGCGAGCTTACGTCAAGCCACCTGACCAGTCTTGTAACCACTGTGAAGATGAGCAGTGTTTGAGAACACAGCCGGTGTCTCCTAGGATACCTTTCAGAACCAGCCGCCCAAATCCCACATTGAGCACACAGAAGAGTTTGGCCCTTACACACATGCACACACACACACGCACACACGCACACGCACGCACACACACGCACACACACTTAAATTCGGAAGTTTTACAGAAAGTTTATATTTTTGTCTTTTACCAATGTAATAATCAAAGCATCTGGTAAAGCTGGACATGTCCCGAGTACTATCATTGTCAGTTGGCCTGCTTCACTCATTCACATCTGTCTTTTTCTGCTGGCTTCTTTCTTTTCAGGTTGTGGGGGAGACCCACTGTCTAGAGAGAATACACGCTTTGGCTTGGTGAAATCCCAGGTTAATCTAGAAAGTCCATTTTGAGGTTAAGAGCATTTCAGAGATGGGGAGGTTGACGATCTAACATAGGTCTCAGCTTTGGCTGGCCCAGTATTTGATCCTACTTACCTTCTTTAGGGGACTGGACAATTCCTATTGAGACTCTGCTTCAGGAGCCACTGCTTCTTTCTCCCGCGTGATCTGATTACCCTGCCCCCTTCTTTATCTCATTAGCTCAACCCTCAGCTGCCTAACCCAAGTCAGGGTGTCTGACCTGGTCCTGATTATCACCTCTTTTTGGGGCTTCTGCAACTGTGCTCTGTCCTGGCAACCTGATTCTCCAGTCTGTTTACCCCAAAATTTGAATGAGTAAGAGGAATGGCCTAAATTTTGGATAAAATATCCTACAAAATGAAAGCATTCTAACATTGCCCTCTCAAATCACATGATCTTTGTAGAAAATGGCCAGTCCATATGAAACTAAAAATTGATATTTGGCATCAAGAGGGAAATCCAGCCAGGTGTAGTGGCTTATGCCTATAATCCTGGCACTTTCGGAGATCAAGGTGGGTGGATCATTTGAGGTGCATTCAAAACTCTGCCTCTACTAAAAATACAAAAAAATTAGCTGAGTGTGGTGGTGTTTGCTTGTAATCCCAGCTATTCAGGAGGCTGAGGCAGGAGAATCACTTGAACCAGGAGATGGAACTGGCAGTGAGCTGGGATCGCACCACTGCACACCAGCCAGGGTGACAAAGCAAGGCTCCATCTCAAAAAAACAAAACAAACAAACAAAAAAGGGAAATCCAGAAGTTAAATTTTTTAAATGGGATCTGCCTCTGCTTTAATATTTTTCATTAGAATAATTTGTGGTCTGATTTGCATGTAATGTATGTAGCACATAGTGAGTTCAACAGATACCATTATCTTGGTATATGAATCTATCCTTGATGTAATTGCCTCAAACAGATAATAAATTAGACAGCTTTGAAAATCATCTCAAAGGTTTCAGTTCAATATTTTTGTTTTGAAAATTTAAAAATCTTCTTTCTAAAATTTTTAATGCATAAAAGACATGGGAAATTTACTTCATATAGTGTAAAGGTAGAAAGAAATACTCTAGTCACTCAATCCCTTAGAACATTAGAGCATCATGCAGGCTACGATGGGGAAGAACTTGTCACTTGATTAAAATTATACGTGATTACTTTTTGCATGGAACTTCCAAGTCACAGACCATTAGAGATGCAATGAAATCAGTTTGAAGTAAAATTCATTTTTCTAATATTTTCTGGTAATATTTCTTCCAGCTTATTCTTCTCAAGAAGAGTGAATTCACTATTCCCTCCACTCTTATATGAGTCCTATTACTCTTGCATATACAACTTATACTGCATTTAATTTTTACCTCCTGTGATTAATACAGGGTCCTATATATGGAAGCTGTCCTGTAAAACAGAATCCCAAAATTTTCAGGGCCAAGAGTACAAATGGAGACTATATGCCATGTATCTAAATAGGTATCAAGTTTCACCTAGCAACTCCACACTCTGTTCCCCAAGAATTGCCCTTGTGACATGGAGAATAATGAATCTCCTCACCTGAATCAACCTTGAGCCTAGTAGTGAAGCAGATTTGCAAGAACAAAGTGGAAGCTGAGCCCAAAGCCAGAACTTCTGGCTGGTGACTGGATGCACCCAAATCGGGTACCCTGCAAAGTGGAGGGGAGCACTTGATTTCTCCCCAATTTGGTGGCCTTGGGATTTCTAGGCAGCTTAAGATACTTCTACAGCTATACCACTCTAGCAGATGGGAGTGTGGAATTTAGGGTAGGGGGTCTTTTTCTGCATAGACATACATTTTAGTGATTTGGGGGTGTACAAAATGTGGCCAAATGTGTACAAAAACAGCCACTCTTTCTCTGGTTTCCAGGTAGAAGCTGTGATATCTTATAACCTCTTAACACATGCATACTTATACACGGATATACACATATAGCCATACATGCACATGCATACACATAGACACAGACACACTCATAAGTGTACACATGCTCTCTCTCTCTCTCTCTCTCTCATGAACTCTCAGCCTCTGTACTCTGGCCTTTGGGACACCCAATTCAATTCTCACTTCCCTTTCCCATAATTCCTGTCTGTTCAATTGGTTACAGAATCCTGTAGAAACTTTTTTTATTTTACAAGAAAAAAAATACACAAATAAGGGGACTTTTAAGCATAGCCCAGTGCAGAGGCCATTCCAAACTGAGTCTGAGAGTACAGTACTGTGCTCAATAAATGTTAGTTAAATAAAATAAAATTGGTAGAAAAGAAACCGCCAGGAATAATTTCTAAAGGCTGGGATTTTTTGGTCAGAAGCACCTTTTTATACTTGAGAATGTCAGCATATTTATGAGGAAGCAGCTGTTTTCCTCATTTGCTAGCAAGTCTGAGTGAGACTTAAATTCACATAGCAAAGAACAAAATACATCCGATGGATTTCTGAGCCTTCCATCTACAGGAAAACATGATGAGCATCTTTGGGTTATTACACTAATCCCTGTTACCTGAGAGGAAACTCTAGTAACCCACCTATGGTTTTCCACTTGAGTTATGAAGTCTGTAACCAGAGGAATCAATTTCTTGCCCAGACCATGTAACTTGGCTGCTTCGTGTTACTATCCAAAATTCAAGTGTTGATATTTTTTGGAATCCTTCCTTATGCTTTATGGATTTTTTAAAAAAGTATTTACAGCATTTTTATACAAGATGAAGGTCACATATGGGCCACTTTGAATATTGACATTTCCTTTTACTCTCAACTGAAGTCCCATTCCACAACACATTAGCATTCTGTTTTGCTGCCAAAGCCAAATAGTGACAGTTGCAATAATGAATATTTGCTACAGGGTGCTGGCAGAAAAATTGCGCAGAAATGCAAGCCCAAACCATCTCAAATCTTTCTCTTCTCACTGAATTTCACCCATTATTTTTAACTCCTTGTCACATGTATTGTTCCACAGCCTTTGGTTGTGTACTGCAAAGAAATTTGAATCAGGCTTTGGGAAACTATAAGAAAAGTGAATCATTTTCCTAGTTTCGCATCTATTGGGGGGAAAAGAAGGTGCAATGAAAGCCTATGGTTTATTCTTACCATACTGCACATGAGGTTAGTTGAGAGGTATAGGTTTTCTTTTTCTGTGCTCCTTCTAAATGGTTTTGAGCAACTTAATACCTTAGCATAATGGATGTTTGGATATACATCACTGACTCTAGCCTGGGCCATGCTTAGTTTCCTGTATGGTCAAATGTTTAAGATGTTATCTTTCATCATGGATAATAAATCAAGAATAATTCAAATTATCTTATGAAAACTTAAATTTTAAGGAATAAATAAATGAAGAGCACATGCAACGGAGCCAAACTGTGTTCAAATCATTGTGTTACCTGTTGGCAGCTCTGGCATTGGACAAGTTCCCGAATTTCTCCATACCTCAATTTTTTTGCTATGATGATAATACAAATGTTGTGCACCTCTTGTTTTTTATGAGGATTAAATGAGTTAATACTTGTAAATACTTTAAAAGTGCTTCCATCATGATTAGCTATTATTGTTCATTTATTCATTGTTTTCTTTTGATATTTAGTGAGTGGCCATTTCATCGCAGTATAAGTGCAAGCATATGGCAAGGAACAAAGCAGATTAAGAATTATTAAATTTATAATAACAGTTATTACTTCAAGCCTTTATGGGATGTCTTATAAACAATTTTTGCCACAAAGTACATGATCTATGTTTATTAGCCTTCTTATCCCCAATGGCTTGGGATAGAACTTAGCAAAAAATAGTTGCTTAATAAATGTTTATGAAATCAAGTTTGAGTGCATGAGTAACTGCAGGTAAAATAATAAGCACTAGATCTGGCACTGGGAGATGCAACGTCAAGTCTTAGTTACTATCTTAGAGCACTATGTGACTTTGAGAAATTTACTGAAACTTCTCTAAAAATTAAGAAAACTATGGGTCCTTTCTGACTATGATTCTACAAATTAACTTGAATGATGCACCATTTGTTGACTGGTTGTAATTCTGCTTTTCTTAAAGTAATAGACTTTAATTTTAGAATGTTAAGATTTGCAGAGAAGGTACAAGAATATATCAGAAAGTTCCCATATACCCTGCATCTGTCTTCTCTTATTGTTAACATCTCACATTAATGTGGTACATTTGTCACAACTAATGAATCAATATTCATACAATATTATTAACTAAAGCCCGTTATTTGATTTTCCAAGTTTTTACCTAATGTTCTTTTGTCCTAGAATCTCATCCAAGATCCCACATTACACTGAGTTCTCATATTTGCTCCTCTAGACTGTAATAGTTCCGAACACCTTCCTTGTTTTGATAGCCATGCTAGTTTTGAGGAGTACTGGTCAGAAATTTGATAAATGTCTTTACATTTAGGTTTGTTTTCTGTTTTTCTCATGGTTATACAGGGATTACGGAAAGGAAGACCACAGAAGTAGTTTTCATCACATCATGTCAAGGGTATATCCTGTTAACATTATCATTCATTTAAGATTCTATTTTAATGTGTGGATAATAATTATTTATAACTGGTAATTTAATGTACCATATTAAAGAAAGCATCTTTGCTATATGCAATTTTGTATGCATTGTATACAACAGTTGACTTTCTTTGAACAAGCCATAATCCTAACATATATTTACCTTACTTTCTTGGTTTAAAAAAACACTCCTTTATCACTTGAAACAAAGGTAAGTGGAAAATCCATGACTCCTTATAAATTAATAGTATTTCTATCTTTATGGAGTCAAAATCTACATATTAAATTTAAGATAAAAAATATAACTTGGTATTTCTTTCACATTAATAGATGCTTAGACAATAACAGATATATGCTTAGCTATGCGGTTAAATAAAAGTATTCCACAAAGTAGATGCATCAGAAGTTGAGTTTTTATATTAATTCCCCTAAGCCTGTCTCATGCAAGGAACTTGCCTTAAGAAATGTTAATACTTTACTAAGCCCTAGGCATAGCGAATCTGATGTCTCTAATCTTCTGTTGTCTTTGGTATAAATGAACATTATCCTCTGGGGTCAAAGAAACACCAATGTAGATGTCACAGGAATCGGAAGATTCATGATTTTGTTTATTCTATGTTTTTGTTAACAAATTGCACTATAAATAGGAAAGTTAGTTTAGGATTACTATGATCTATACTATGTGACATTTTCAAATTAAGACGAAATAAACAAGTCAATCCAGAGGAAAGGTTGTTAGAGCAGGGTATTACTAGGGAGATCTTTACCATAGTAGATTTCCATGAAGTAAATACCCACAGTATCCCACCGGCTTTAGTGTGTGGCCACACTAAGTTTAAATATAATATCTGTATTTACAATTGTCACTCCTGGTAGAGCTAGTCCTAAGAACAATTTAGTGGTTTTAGCCCACTGCTGCTTGTGACCTTACCATGGAGAATCACAGTCATGGCCAAGAGTATCATTCCCAACCTTTTTTTTTTTTTTTTTTTTTTTTTTTGCCTCAAAATCTGATTTACTTGTTCCATGAAATGCTTTGCTCTGGCTCACAATATACTACTTTTGTGACTTTGGGAAATTTTCTTAACTTCTGGAATTTTCTCATTTTCACAGCTCTATACTGTGGAATTACTTTATAAATACATACGATTTATACAGCATAAAAAATGGAACAGTTTTCTAAGTATATACAATTAAGTGTATAAAACACTTAGCAAATTAGCTATTTGTTGTTTATTCACAGATGCCTGTATACATGCTTTCAAACAATCATTTCTGGTACAGCAGGGGCAATAAACAGCTGTGGCACCATCTTAAAGGTGTCATTTTTATCCCCTCTCTAGGTTCTCTGATAAATTTTTTGGCTGTTACTTCATATTTTAATGATGAATCTTTAGCAGGCAAATAAAAACTAATCACGCAGTGGACTTTTCAGTATGCAAGGGAATAAATGTAATCTAGTGACAAAACTTGGTGTTAGGGTAATTTTGCTTCTTTTTCTCTAGCCATGAGACACGATTAGCGGCATGATTTTGAAAACTCGGTTGGTAAATGTTCTTTATAACACTGAAAGGGACTTACTTGATGATCTTAGCAGCTAAATAAGTGATTGAAAGTGTGTGAAGTGTCAGGCAAAGGAAATAAGATCCAGATGAATTCTTTTATACAACAGCCTTTAAACAAGGATTCATTTCTCTTTTTATTGACTAATGTTTCTGATGCCATATTTAGAAAGCAATAAAAAACCTCACCCCTATTCCCACACCTATGCCTGGATGAAAGGAGATATCCCAGTTAAGAGTCATTCTGTAGCTGCAGTCGACTCTTGATGGTAAGGAACCAACAGGAAGTAAGTGTTTATGCAGACAACACTTCATTGCAGACAGACCACTGATCCTTATATCCATGCCAAGTCTCTTTATCATGAACTTTTCAATGTAGCATTAGATAGTGACCATAGCAGTATATGGAATTAGAGGCAGTTTCAATAACAGATGTAGCTGGAGAGGCAGGCTTGGAATATTTTGGAGAGGAAGTTAAGGACCAGCTGGGAGACAAAAAAGTAGTATATGTGTAGATAGGATATGAGTGTAGAACTTATTTGCAATTTGTTATTGAGTATGGCAAACATTGCTAACATAACAGTGATTAGTGTACTTCGAAGGGGAGCTGTGCATACCCAAATAAAGTTAAGACAGGGTAGTTTTACTTTGGAGATTGATCTCTCCAGATTTAGCATCAGAGTTTAGAGCCAGAAGGGTTCTAGGATTACAGTGCATCAACATTTTCATAATCGACTAACTCTTAAAACAATGTGACAAAAGTACGATGTTGCCATTCTGTGAATTCCTTGTGAATAGTGGCTATTGATATCTGAATATTTTTGCCACAAACTCTCTGCATACAGCCTGGTACAGGGCATGTATTTAATAGACATGCTAGACTAGAATTCTTCTTATTTTAATATTGATGATTTTTGTACTTTGTGTTGAATTGTACCTTTTTGTAAATAGAGCAATGATTTTCTGAACTGTTGATCTGGACAAAGCAATTATGGCATCAGTGTTCTTTTTTTTTTTTTTTTTTTTTTTTGCGTAAGCACTTGCAAAAGGATCTGTATCTGTTTTTTAATAAACAAAGAATGCCAGAAGTAAAATAGACAAGTAGTCAAGAAAAAGTATCTTAAAAGCATTTATCTTTGATTTTGATTTTTTTAAGTCTAGAAAAAGGCATGTAGAAATATATATTGAGACAGTGCAATATATTATACATATTGTTGTACTAAGGATATGTGTTAACAAGAGAAATTTGTGGATGTTTATCCCATGGAATATTTTTAACTTGTGTTTATATAGATGTTCAAGAATCATGTGAAAGTGTTATTTTAGTACATGAAATTAAATACGGTCATCAATGTAAATTTTCTTATGAGATGATTGATGCAGCCTTCACATACAGCAATTGCTAACTGCTCTTATTATAAGCAGAATGCAATGTTCTCATTCCTGAATAGGGAAAGATAATACCACTGTTTTTCCCCTCCTTTTTTCTGTGTTATTTTGAATACAGACGGTACTGCAGGGACACCAGCAATATCAACAACGACAACTGTGGAAATTCGCAAAAGCAGTATCATGACAACTGAGATCACCTCTAAAGTGGAAAAAAGCCCCACGACAGCCACTGGCAATAGCTCATGTCCTTCTACTGAGACCGAGGAAGAAAAGGCAAAACGACTTCTTTACTGTTCGCTATGCAAGGTTGCTGTCAACTCCACCTCGCAGCTGGAGGCACACAACAGTGGTGAGATGCAGCGATTTCTTTTTTGTTTCTACAGCTCTGCAATTATCTTCCTCTGAATAGATTAGATCTTTTGCAGCAGGGGACAAAGAGGTGGAGGGAAACTGGCAATTATTACATGGAAATCATTAACCATTAAAAAATACAAATGACAAGCAAAGTGTCATTTATATAGGGGTAAGGGGTAGTTTCCAAGGGTTGCAGGCCATGGTGTGTGTGTGTGTGTGTGTGTGTGTGTGTGTGTGTGTGTGTGTGTG